>NC_057762.1:21538203-21821334 GCF_010389155.1 Erigeron canadensis | reverse complement strand
TTTTCAAAATTTTAATATTTTGTATTTGATTTTTGTTTTTCAAATTTTTTTAATTTTTTGAAAAATGAATCAAGAATTCCTTCCATGGTAAGGTAATTAAGGATCAAGATTTAGCATACCAAGTTTAGAGATTAAGAAATTAAACTCTTTTCGTCCAGGTTTTGTGAACAATCAGCGAGTTGGTAGTCAGTTCCCACGAAGTAGAGTTCGATGTCACCTTTTCAACATGATCTTTGAGAAAATGATATCTCACATCAATGTGCTTTGAGCGTGAGTGATTGACTGAGTTGACAGCATTGCAATGGCACTTTGTGAATCACAATATAGGGACACGATCATATTTCAGACCATAGTCGTAAGTTGTGTTTCATCCATAACACTTGAGCACAGAACTAGCAGCAGCCACATATTCAGCTTCTGCTGTTGACAGTGATACACAATTTTGCTTCTTGGATGACCAACTTACAATCTTATCCCTAAGAATTGTAAAGTACCAGATGTGCTCTTGCGATCAAGCTTACAACCTGCATGATCTGCATCTGAATAGGCAGTTAATTGAATCCAGTATCCTTGGATACCAGAGACCAAGATTGGGTGTACCCTTCAGATAACGAAAAATTCGTTTCACAGCTTGGTAATGTAAATCAGTCGGAGCGGCTTGATACCTAGCACACATACATGTTGCAAACATTATATCTCTGGCGAGATGCTGTAAGATACAACAACGAACCAATCATGCTTCTACCTCTTTTGGTCAAATGGTTTCCATTTTTATCAGCATTAATGTTGTACGAGCAGCCATTGGGGTTGAAATTGAAGTACATGTAGTCATTCAAACTTTTTCAACATATCTTTTATGTACTTACCTTGTGATATAAAAATACCAGTTGGTAATTGTTTGATTTGTAGACCCAAAAACTAATTCATTTCCCAATCATGCTCATTTCAAAATGATTGACCATTAGAGATGAAAAATTTGACAAAAAGATTGACTGGTTGACCCAAAAATAATGTCATCAACATATATTTGGACAAGTAAAACATGTTTACCTTGCTTACGAATAAACAGGGTAGGGTCAATAGTACCTTTGGTAAAGCCTCCTTTGAGTAAGAAAGTAGATAAGGAATCATACCATGCTCGGGTGCCTGCTTCAAACCATAGAGGGCCTTGTCTAACCTGTAGACATGGTTGGCTTCTTAGGATCAACAAAACCTTCAGGTTGCTCCACGTAAACTTCTTCTTTGAGTTCTCCATTCAAGAATGCTGTCTTCACATCCATTTGAAACACAGTGAAGTTTCTGATGCGGCATAAGCTAAGAAAATACGAATGGCCTCCATTCTTGCAACAGGAGCGAATGTTTCGTCGAAATCCACACCAGGTTGTTGGCAGTAACCCTTTGCAACCAATCTAGCTTTGTTCCTTACTACAACTCCATTTTCATCCTTCTTGTTCTTGAAAATCCACTTGGTGCGAATTGGTTCTTCTTTCCTTGGATTTGGAACCAATCTCCATACCTTCAGTCTCTCAAACTGAGCTAATTCATCTTGCATTGCTTTACCCACTCTGGATCACAAAGAGCTTCAGAGACGGTTTTGGGTTCAATGTTACTCAGTGAAAGTGCAACAAGACACTCATTGACTGTAGTACGGGTAGAAACACCAGCTTGTGGGTTTCCGATGATCTGTTCTGTAGGATGATCTTTGCGCATACGTGACCACTTGTTGTCATGAGGAAGAGGATCTTGTTGATGAATGTCAACATTATCATCATTAAATCCAGAGTTCTGTTGAGCAATAGAATCATAGCTTGGAAGAACTCTTTCCTCAAAATTTGGATGATCAAAATCCAGTGGCACATACACATTTGGAGTATGTGATGGATTTGTTGTTTGGGTGATTTGAGAAGGTTGTTCTTGAACATTCTTTTAAGAATAAATATCTCTCGAAGGTGATTCTTCTTGCTCTGCAGAATTTGAAGATGATTCATGATTGTTGTCAGGAACTGATTCATTTGTTTGAATGGGGTCATTGTTCGGAATTGGTTCATGGATGACTTGAGGTTCCTTTTCCTGAATCGGTTTTAAGTTGTAGAATTTTCGAAAAGAATATCTAGCTCTTCACTTGTTGGAGTTGGATATTTCTTGAATTTTGAGGCTAAGGTAGACGTTCTTGAGGAAGCACTTGAAGTACTTGGATCACTAATTGTTGGTAGCAAACTTTCTTATTCAAATATCATGCCAGACATCTCATCAAACCAAACATTCATGGTTTCTTGAATCGTGTTTGTTCGACGATTAAAGATGCGATATGCAATCGATGTCTTTGAGTAACCAACAAAGTAACCTTCATCACCTTTCCTTTCAAACTTTCCAACATTTTCCCGATCATTCAAGGTATAACAGACACCCCCAGAAATATGGAAGTAATTGATGTTGGGTTTGCGTTTGTTAATAAACTCATGAGTCTTCTCATGACGCTGATTGATGATGGACCGATTTTGAGTATGACAGGCAGTGTCAACAGCTTCAGCCCACATGTTTGATGGTAACTTGGAATAAGCAAGCATTGTTCTTGCTGCTTCCACCAGCGTACGGTTTCTCCTTTCAACGACACCATTTTGTTGCGGGGTTCGGACAGCAGAGAATTGGTGAGTAATGCCTTTTGATTTGCAAAATCATTGAAGATGGCATTTTTGAACTCAGTACCGTTATCCGAACGAATATAACGGACTGGTTTGAAGATTCACTTGAGTGGAAGTGATGAAATCGATCAAATTTGAGTTGTTTCATCTTTTGAAGCAAGAAACTTGACCCAAGTGTATCTTGAATAATCATCAATGATAACCAGAATATATCTCTTCCCGTTTCTGCTTTGTACTTTCATAGGCCCACAAAGATCCATGTGAAGCAAATAAAGAGGTGCCAAAGTGTGTGGAATTTTCTTTGGTTTATGAGAAGTTCTCTTGATCTTCCCAACTGCGCAAGAAGGACAGACATGCTCACTCTCATATTTGTAGTCAGGCAAGCCTTCAACAAGTTGCTTGTTGACTAAGGCATTGATGGTTTGATAATTCAAGTGAGAAAGCCTTCTATGCCACAACCAAGAATTTTCGAAGTAGCTTTTGAAACAAGACAGATATTATCAGTTGGTTGGTTATCATCAAGATTAACTGTGAAAAGATTGTCTTCACGATCCCGCATAGGATATCAATTCCATCTAGAGTTTGGACTTTGCACAGAGATTGTCGAAAAAGAACTTGAAGATTGTTGTCACAGAACTGTCCAACACTGAACAAGTTATGACTCAGGCCTTCAACATAATGAACTTTCTTGATGACAATTCCGTTTCTTTCAATATCTCCATAACCTAGAATTGGAGCGAAATTGTTGTTTCCGAAACGAACAGTTCCCATGAATCTTTCAACAAAATTCTTGAGCAATGATTTATTGCCAGTCATGTGTTTTGAACACCCGGAATCGAGTATCCATACACAGATGGTTATTTCCTGCAATCAAAAATTTAACCGACTTTAGGTACCCACTTAAAGACGGGTCCTTTGTGGTTAGTTAATACAGGCAGGGGTATAACTTAGGAGATGCATACAACATGCTTTTGAATCAACATACTTGTTAACAAGCACATTATCAACAAGCCATTTGTTTAAACAAACGAATATTAACACACGAATCAAAAGTAACATGTCTACCAGCATTCAAACCATGCATATGAGAACAAGAATTAACATTGTTTACAACATCACAAGGACTAGCCTTGGCACCATTAACATTGTTTAACACAGAGGACTTAAAAGATAAATTGTTTGACTCAACAGAAACATGCTTCTTCTTACTATCAGCTTTTCTTCTTCGCCTTTTCTTCTTTTTATCAACATTAGTGAACTTAGGTACTAATGACTTAGCTACCCATTTAGTCTCACTAATTAAGCTCTTTCCACCTGTTGAATTGACACTAAGAAGATTAGAACGAGAGTTTTGAATCACTTTTATCTTTTTAGACTCTTTTGAAGGTGCAGAAACTTCTTGTTTCTTAGGTTTATCATGAGAAAACCAGCCATATCTATCCCTGTACCTAGTTGCACCATTTGAAGTATCCCTACTTTGCAAAACTGAGCTAGACTTGGACACTTTAGAAATTGAACTAGAATGAGAGCTAGACGAAGAAACATTTGAATTAATTTCCAGAAGTTTCACTTTGTTGTATTTGATTTTGGGATTGGTCTCATCTTGTTTGGTTTTAACATGCTTTTCCGGTGTAGGACACTTTGTTTTTAACTTGATTATTCTTGGTTTGGTGACAGTCTTTGGTTCAATCTTGATGAGTTTAGAAGTAACCCGTTTCTTTGAATAATATGAAGTTGGAGCTTTGAAAAACGATTTTGGAGATTCCTCTTTTGATTCAACTTTGATTTTGGTAGATTCAATCTTTTTCTCAGTTTCAGAATCAAAAACATATTCTCCCTCCATGAATTTATCAAAATCATTTTTGGTGAATGGTGAAACTGGAGAGATTTTTGAAAAATCAGGAGTCTTGTTTTCCAACTTCACACTATTAGTAATCTCAGGAATGAAATCAACTTGAACTGACACATCTTTGGTTTCACAAAAAAATTGAGTAGAAGTATCAACACCTATACTAGCACAAAGCTTAGGGTGAACAACTAACTTTTCAGGAAACTCACAAGTGAAAAACCTAAAGTAGTACCATATCAAAACTAAATTATGCGCAAGTTCGTCATAAGATAAATCAGATTGCACATAATCATCAGTTATTACAGTAGCACATTTTGACATGAACACTCAAAGAATCAGTCAAGGTTTGGGTGGAGGAAACAGTAGATGAAACACAAGTAGTCTGAGTGGAATGGTCTACTAAAAGACTGAAATCAGTTTGTGTAGAAACATTCACACAGACTTTCTTGATATCAACAACAATTGATTCATTCTTTGAATTCGGACTTTGAGACTGTAGATTATTAATAAGTTTTTGTTGAGATTCCACCTTTTGTTGTAAACCTTCTATTTGTTTTTCCAAAAATGTGGATGGAACATACAACTTAGTTGGTTTAGGTGGTGAAACGACAGATTCTTGGTTTTGAAAATTAGATGCGATCTCTTCTAGTTCAAAAATTGATGACTTTTTCGTTTCGTAAGAAGTATTAATTGCATCATAATTAACCAAAATTTATTATTTTGAATTTTCTCAACTTCATCAGTCTCAAATTCGTCATCCAATGGACGTATGAATTGTTGAACCATTCCAAGTCTCAAAAAGTTTTCATCATACAAGGGTTCGATCTTGTCTTTGGCTTTTTGCAATGGAGTGATATTCTCAAATCCCAACCCAAAAAGAAGTTCTGATCTATCAATCTTTGATTTATTGAAATAGGCAGTGAAATCCAAAAGAGGGTTTTGTTCAACTTTGTACAACTTTTCTTGATAGAAAAGTATCTTCTTTTTATGTTCCTCAATTTGTCTTCCAAGATTTTCAATCTCAATGCCTTTTAAAAAACAGTTATGATTTAAATCAAAAACTTTTCTTTCAAGTTCAATTGTTTTTGGTGTAGCTTCTTGAAGCTTCTTATTCAGAATATCAACATCCATTTGTCTCGCATTTGCACGAAGCCATTCATTGGTCTTTTGAACTTCAAGATCTTGATTGGCTTTTTCAAGATCAAGAATGGTCTTTTCTAAATTATGACACTTTTCCAATAACTTAGAGTCAGGAGACGCATTCATTTCACATTCTTTAACCAACATTTGTTCTTTATAGTTTTGAAATTCTTGTTTCATAGCATCATACTCAAAAAGTAGTTTAGAATTTTCTTCAAGAAGTTTTGTGTATTCCCTTTTTGAAAATACAATGCTATTTTTCAATTTCTTGTTTTTGTTGGCTAAAGAAGTGTAATGATTCGTCAAGTTTGATAAGGCAATTCTACAAGACTCTTTATCCTTAATTGATGAAAAAATAGAGTCGAGATTTACCTCATCATCGGGATATTCCTCGTCAGTGTTGTCAGCCTCAAACACTTTGTCTTTGCTCAACCTTGCCATGAAACACACATTAGTAGACAGATCTTCATCTTCATCATCAGTAAGCAAAAGCCACTTGTCATCTTCAGCAATCAAGGCTTGACCGGCTTCAACTTGCTTTGCCAGAAGCATCTTCTGCTTGTAATATTCATAAGTCTTCTTGCGAGGCAGCTTGCAATCCACAACAAAATGACCAGGAATTCCACAATTGTAACACTTTTTGTTAGAAGTCTTTTCTTTCTCCATGATTTGTTTCTCAGTTTCTGCTTTCTTGTCTCTTTTCTTGGAAACAGTTGTTTCACCTTGTTCAAAACTCTTGTGATGATATTGTTCCTTCTTTGGAAATGCACTTGTTGATGAAGTTCGAAGATTGTTGTTAGTTGGCCTCGCTTTGAAATACTTTTTCTTGAAATGCTTGGTCACAGCGGCAAGAGCTTGGTAGAATTCATCAGGAATACCATCTCTTGGAGCCAAGTAATCTTCTCCCTCCTCATCAGACGAAGAAACAATAGTCATTTGTCTTTTAAGAGCCTCAGAAACTTTTCTTTCAACGACCAATGCCAAAGGATCAGTAGATACAACTTCTGGCACTTTGTTGAATGAATTTTTGCTTAGAACTTTGCTCTCATTCAACTTGAAAGATTCATAAAGAGTATGAATGGTGAATTTGGTCAGATCTTGATGTTGCTTGATTTGAGTTCCATAATCTTCCCATTCGAAACCAAGTGCTTTGATAAACTTGATGTTCAGCTCAATCTCATCTTTCTTGACCTTGTTCTTTCTCAGTTCATTGATCACATTGCAAAGTCTGTAGTAGACGGACTCAAGAGATTCACTTGGAGATTTCTGAAAATTGTCAAACTCAGTTAAGACATTTGTCAGTCGAATTGTTGAGGTTACATCAGAACCTTCCATTTGTCTAGCAACTTCATCCCAAATCTCCTTTGCTGTGTCGTAAGAATCAACTGAGCCATAGATCTCATCAGGAATTGCTTGGTACAAGCATGACCTAGCTCTGTTGTCAGCAGCAGTACGATCTCTTTGTTCGGCATTCAAAAGATCAGGAGTCAAAATAGTACGGGTAGTAGGATGACGATGCATAGCAAGTCCATTGATGATTGAGTCCTTAAGCATGTGACCATTTGTCTGACGTTCCACATAATCCATGAACCTTTTCTTCCAAAGTCCATAGTTACCACGATAAAGAACTGGTGGTCTTGTATCAGTACCCAGAGACAATGCTTCACGAGTAGTCATTTGAAATTGATTTCAATTGAGAATTGAATTGATTTTGAAGAAAGCATGAAACTATGAAACGATCTAATTTGGAATGAACTGAAACAATCTAAATTGAAATGAAAATGAAACGATCTGATTTGAAATAAGAATGAAACGATCTGAATTGGAATTAATATAAAATGATGTAGAAGAAGAGTAAATGAAACGATCTAAATGTCCAGGAATGAAATGATCTCAATGTGCAGGAATGAAACGATCTAATTTGAAATGATCTAAATTGAATTAAGAGTGAAACGATTTAAACTTGAAACGATTTTCAGAAGAAGAAAGATTCTAAGTATTCTGAAATGATTTGGGCAGAGTTTTGGTATGAAATGGAATGAAATGAATTGAGCAAAACCAATCACGAAGATCAGTTACCCAAGAGTAGTATGATTCCCAAACACAACTCTTCACGAATTACACAAACCAGAGAATGTTCAAGTAAAACTTGAAACGATCTAAAAGAGATCGTTCCGGTTTCAAAGAAAACTGAAACGATCTAACAGAGATCGTTTTGGTTTCTTTTTAGGATTTCTCAACAACTTGTGTATTTTTCAAGAAATTGAATTGACCAAAACCAATCCAAAGGATCAGTTAGCCACAATCAACTCTTCACACTACAACCACACTTTGTCAAAACGATCAAAATTTGAATCGTCTTACAAGTCACAAACTAAAACGATCTAAATGAGATCGTTTAGCTTCTCACAGTCGTCTTCAACCTCTGAGTATGAACACCTCCATTGACGATTTTTAAAACTTCAATATCTTTTGATTTTCTGAGAATTGGAACATGAAACCACTTGCAAACAGTTTGTTTTCACCTCAGCAATGATCCGATTAACACTATTTAGCTTATAACACAACATAATCAAATCCCAAATTTTAGCGCCAAAAACTCAAAAACTGAACTTTTGATCCAGATCGAATTTGAATACGAAACTCGAGAGGATTATGTTATAAACTATGAGGAATCGAACGGTGAACAAACATTTGTGATTTTATGTGATTTGAGAGGTTAATTTTTGGATTTTCAGTGAAGAACAAAAACGAACAGAAACGGAAAAAAAACAGAATTAAAGGTGATTTTTGATGAAATGTGATTGAATTAAGTTATGGATCGAGATCAAAACGATGTTTTGCTCTGATACCAAATGTAACAACACGATTTTTTCACTCGAATTCTCATCAACAATGGTGTTTGGTTAGTGTGTGTGTTCTTGGTGTTTGTGTGTGTGTTGAGAGAGAATTGGGATCAAGTGTGTGTTATTCAGGTGTAATGGTATGGAATGTATGTCAAGAGTTATGCTAATGTTATGATTTCTAAGGAATTGAGGGCTATTTATAGTCTAAACAAATCAACTATGCTAATTATCACAATTAGCCCCTCAACCTTAAAAATCATCAACACATGACTTAACAACAAGTAAGTCCATAACTTAAATTACAATGTATCACTACTTTTGGATTTCTAACAGATAGTTTCTTCCCATAAGTCCACCTTAGCATCCTCATCTCAGCCACCTCCATCCGGGACGTTTGGGCTTTCGTCATCGGCCAACATTCCAACCCGTATAACATAGCCGGTGTAATAGCCACTTTGTAGAACTTGCCTTTCGGTTTTAGCGGGATCCTCTTGTCACACATGACTCCAGAAGCTGCTTTCCGCTTCATCCACCCGGTGGATCCGATGTATCACGTCTTCATCTATCCCCCTCGATTTGTGAATTACTGATCCTAAGTATCTAAAAGAATCCTTCGGACACAAAATCCACTCCCCAATGCAAATATCATCATCCCCATTATGTCTTATCGCCTTTTTATTAAAGTCACAACGTAGGTATTCTGTCTTTTCTCGGCTCACACACAAACCATTGTCTTCAATGGCTCCTCTCCATTTCTTTAACCTATGGTTTAGCTCCTCTTTTGATCTTGAAATAAGCGCAATGTCATCAGCAAAAATCAGGCACCACGGTAGTTCCTCTTGTAGGTCACTCGACAACTTGTCTAAGATCAAGGTAAAAAGGTAAGGGCTAAGCGCGGAACCCCGGTGTAGGCCCCTTTCTACCGAGAAAAGCTTTGTGTTCCCCTCAGGGGTTCGAACACCGGTCCTCGCCCTGTCATACATATCCCTGATAACACTAATGTACCTCCCACTAACTCCTTTCGCTTGTAGCGTCCTCCAAATCAGCTCTCGTGTTACACTATCGTATGCCTTTTCCAAATCTAGAAAGCCATAGTGTAGGGATTTTTGTCTTTCCCTATACTTCTCCAAAAGGCTTCTGGTGATGTGAAATACTTCTATCGATGATCTCCCTGGCATAAATCCAAATTGGTTCTCTATCACCTTCGTAACCCTCCTAAGCCTCATCTCGATCACTCTCTCCCATAGCTTCATGGTTTGACTTAGGAGTTTTATACCCCTATAATTGCTACAACTCTGCACGCCCCCTTGTTCTTATAGATGGGTATAACCTCACTAAGTCTCCATTCTTATGGCATCATTGCACTTGTCCAAATCTTGTTGAAAAGGCTTGTCAATAAGCTTATTCCCGCATCCCCCCGACATCTCCATGCCTCAATAGATATTTGATCCGGACCTACTGCTTTGTTTCTCCCCATTTTCTTTAGGGCAAACCTTACTTCCTGATATGTCTCAATTTATACATGTTTCCCTCATACGATTTGGACGTTTTAGACACGTTTGATAGCCGTTTATACATGTTTCGTGGTGCTTTATGGTATTTGCTAGTGATTTCAGGTCTAAAGCAAGTTTATCGCTCACAAATGGTACAAAACGACTTAGGAAAGGTCCATATGCACTAACGGATGAGTATTGGTGAAGAACGAAGCTGAAACGGGAACTCCAGGCCAGACTAGCGGCGCGAGCTAGTGTTCTAGCGGCGCTAGTCAGAGAACAAAGTCCAGTAGCGGCGCTAGATTGAGTCCTAGCGGCGCTAGTTTACAGTTTTTCGGTCAGAAGTGCTCAAAAACACCTCTAGCGGCGCGACCCGAGTTCCTAGCGGCGCGAGATCGAGCTGACATTACCATTTTCTCTCTCTTGGGGTATAAATACCATCCACCATTCCACTCAAACCCTAGTCTTGGACACTTTAGCTCACACACTTATACTCCAGCCATTTTTCAAGGTTTCTAAGGGTTTTCATCACTCCAACATCATTGGAAGATTTGAAGATTGAATTTGGCTCTTGTTTAGTGATTGTGACTAGATTGTAACCTCGATTTAGATTATTACTTTATATTTGGTACATTATGTCTTCCTTTTTATTTCAATCTTTAGCTTTTAACATTATGAGTAGCTAAATCTTTATACATCTATGAAGATGAAGTGAAACAATTAGTTATGGTTGCATAGTATTTTGAATTCAAGTTGGTTTTACTTAACATTTTGTCAAGATCTTAATGAAATGATTTCTTCTATTTAAATTTGGGTTCTTGGTAGTATTTGTGTTCTTCGATAGTGGTACTAGTTGAATGCAAGTATTATTTTAGTTGTTTGTCTATGAATAACTTTTACTAGGTCATGGTATGATAGTGGATTTAACAGTTGGTGGTACCACGTTTCTTTCACAAAGATAAAATTGTTATAGAAATAATCAAACGAACTAGTTAGTTCAAGGAATTGTAATAGGGTTGATTAGGTGATCAGTAGTGCACCCGAGTAGATATTACAAACGTAGTGCACCCGTTTATGTTTTTGGCTTGTCACGATTATTATCACCAACATTATTGAATTTTGAGCTTAAACCATATGCAACCTAGACTTCTTATGAAGCGGATTCGACATAGATGGCTTTTTAATTATTGTTTACACTAAAACCATTTTCGATTAATTCTTCGGAATTACTAATTTGTTTTAATTTCCGCAAACTAACTTTTCTAAACGCAAAGTGACAATTCGGTCACCAACCAAACTTTCTTTTGATTTACATTTTTACAACCTTAAGTACAACATTCAGTCCTTGTGTTCGATCCTGGTTTTACCAATTAACTATATTACATACGAACGGGTACACTGCCCGTAAGTGTGTGGTAGTCAGTAAGAGGTAGATCTTGTTATAAATTATTAAAATCGATTTCATACATCACTTCCTCTTGGCTGATCCTCGTGGCGTCGATGTGGCGTGTGTCTAAGTGTGTAGTGTCAACTCCTCCTTCACTTTGCCCCGACCATCTCCCATTAAAAAGGTTTGCGAAGTACTCTTCCCATCTTTTCTTAATGTCTCCTTCTGTCTGCTTGCATCTTTTTTAATAAATGACGTCCCCTAAATCTCTACGTCTACTCTCCCTTGCTTTAGCAATTCTAAAGATATCCTTTTTGCCTTCTTTGGAATCTAGTTTCCTATACAATTCTTTGTAAGCTCTTTCTTTTGTTCTAGCTACACTCTTCTTTGTTTCTTTCTTGGCTTCGTAGTACCTCTGCCTTGCCAAGGACCATTCTTCATTTGTGTCGTTCTGGCGGCTCTTGGTAAGCTCTCTAAAGCAAACTATGTTTTGTCACGACTTTGGTGTGGACCTCTTCATTGATCCACCAAGATTCCTTACCTACCTTACACTTCATTCTTGTCCCTATGGTTACCCCTAGTACCTCTGTAACATCCCGAACTTTTAATTAACGGTTGACTTGAGTCGTTAAGTCAACACAACATGTCCGTTAAGTCTCTAAGAGATTTAATGTTTATGTGTGATTAATGTGCATTATGTGTAAGGTTTTAAAGCCTTAATGATTCATGTGTTAATGTGTCTAAAGGTATATTTTAATGTCTTTGGAGGTGCTTAAAGTGTTTAATGTGTTGTAAGTATTCCCCATAGGTGTTTTAAGTTAAATATGAGCCATAAGGAAGAATAAGGACTAGTTTTGATAAAGCTGGAAACTAAAAAACGGGTTAACGGTCTAATAATATGTCATTAGACTCATAAATCAGAGAACATACATTTTCTTTGAAGCCCTAGCCATTCCCTTTGTTCCATGGCATCATATTGTTCGATTTCATCGTTATTCGGTTGATTCGAGAGTGTTTTGATCAAGTTTTTGCATCCTCTTTGTAATCTCCAGGTATCCAAGGTATAATAACATTGATTTTATGTCCTTACAACGTGTGTTTTGATCGATTCGGTAACCTAAAACGTTTAACTATGTGATGCAAATCAAGTAAGGATTAATCAATGATGAATTTTGAGGTGCAAAAGTCGTTCATAAGGTTTGGGGTCGTTTGGGGTGTGTTTGGTTAAGTTTTGGAGGTTAAACAATGAGTTTTGTGCAGAATTGGGACTAGCTGCGGCGCAACCAAGAAACAGTGACACTTAGTTGCGACGCAATTTGGTAGTTGCGACGCAATAGCGACATAATTTTAAAATGGCCGTAACTTTTGAACCGTAACTCCGTTTTTGACAAATAAGATATCCACGGAATCGTGAGAGAGTCTACTTTCTAATGGTAATGTTTTTAAAAGATGATTGTGATGTCAAGTTTCCATAAAGGTTAATTTAGTGAGTGAATATCGAGTTTCGTCGAGTTATGTAAGCTTTAAAGTATTAATTGAATGTCCGATGCATCAAGCCTTGTCATGGATCATGTTTATAGATACTTAGGCTTGATTCATGAACTAAAGTAAGTAGGTACTTGTTTAGCTTATTATATCGTTTAATGATTATAGGTAGTCGGGAATATTTGTAAAGCTCGGTAACTTACGTTATCTTTTTGTGCTCTTCTACGAGGTAAGATACACTACTTTGACACGCTGAGGGTTCAACAAAAACATAGTTTTCATATAATAACTTCCCCAAATGGTATCTTGTTTGCTTATGTGTATTCGGGATTATACGGGAGGTGATATGGGCTATGTAGATGCATATTGAAGCTTGAAATGCTACCCCAATGATATGTACTGATATGAGATGCTATGTATGCTTAATAGATGAAATGAAATATGATATGAGATAACAGGTGTTTTGCAACGATATATGACATGAGATGATAGATGATATGAAATGATGTACGATCTATGATGATAAATGATATGCAATGTTGTAATGATATACGATATGCAATGATATATGATGATGTACGTTATGTAACAATGCATGCGATGTAATGATATGCTATGAAATGCTATGTAATGTCTTGAGATGAAGTGAAATGTGTTATATGTTGATGATATGTAAAGTGTGCATGACTACATGGCTTATTCATCTAGTTCACTAGACTTGTTAAGTTGCCATGACACGTCCACGTTTAAGGGCCCAAACGTAAAAAGATGATATGTGATGATGTTTAGGTAACGTGGACACCTAAACTATATGTGATGTAAACTGAGCTCGTATATGATATGAAAGTGTTAAGCTTAACCCGTACTTGCCCTTGCCCGGCGGGTGCGTATATGGTTGTTTGGGTGGCTCCTTGCAACATAATTACGTGGTTTGAGTATCTCCGGGTGGCGTGATTAACCACCAATGTCTTTGAACATACAGACTACTCCTGGATTGGCTTGTCATTCCTTAACGACATTGATGGACCGCCGTAAGGCTAATCCATCTAGTCGGGTGTGAGGTTCCCTGTTAGGTCTTATGACCGCCTACACACAAACTTACACCTTATATGTGATGAGTGACTTATGTCACGCCTAATGTAAGTGACTTATGTCACACTATGAGATGATGATTATATGTTATATGTAAAGTAAAAGATGATTAGGTACAATTAGGTGATTCAACCTATTATTATGATGTTTGATGCGATGATATGTTATGGTCCTTATGGATGATGTGATGCATCGATGTGATATATGCCTTAACGATGTAATTATGACTTTTATATAATGTTTTAAATGGACAAACGTTTTATAAATTATGTGTTATCTTACTTAGTTAATTCGTTAGTTAACACTTGCTCTTTTAAAATGTGTTGTGCCCTCAAGTTCAACAATAGTGAGCAGGTAGATGTGAGAAGATGTGAGACATGGGTAGATGATCTTGAAGTTGGCTGTAGTTTACCCATAGTGGCTGCTCGCATTAGACATTCATTTATGTTTAAATATTTATGATTTGTATTTACTATAATGTCGGTTGTTTAATGTTGAGCAACCAATGGATTTCCATTTAAACTTGTTTTGATGATATGGCTAGTAACACCATTTTATGAATAAACCAAACAGATTTTGCTGGTTTTGACTTTTAAGGTTTAATTCCGCTTTCTTTTAACGCCGTTAGGCGAAAGTTTTTGGAAATCCAGGCTTTTAAATGATGGGTGTTACAACCTCCTTCTTCGTCTCCCTCATACCCTCTGCCAAATGTGTCTACAATTGTTCAACTTCCATATGCGAATCGTCTTGGATCTCTATTGTGAACCGTGTGCTCGTCGTCGACTTAAACGTCTCTGTAACACCCCGCCTTACCACAACACAATATTGTCTGCTTTGCTCGCATGCTCACGACTTTATTTCTGGTTGCTCGGACAAACTTCCCAGAAGCGTCACCCATATGGCATTACTGCCGCCCGAGCACGCTTAACTGTGGAGTTCTCCTTTCATCCACAGCCAATGCGCCCAAAACGCGTTGTGTTATGTAAGACCAGTGATATCACTTATATCCAGGACCCCTCTTGTATGTTAAGATGTATGCTTTCATACCTCCTCAACACAACTCAACGTCCTCATTAAGTCATGCAAGTGCGCCATACACTCCTAACAATCCCAAGGGTTGCTCTGATACCACTTGTAACACCCCACCTTACCACAAAACAATATTGTTCGCTTTGCCCGCAGGCTCACGGATTTGTTTCTGGTTGCTCGGACAAAATTCCCTGAAGGGTCACCCATATGACATTCCTGCCGCCCGAGCACGCTTAACTGTGGAGTTCTCCTCTCATCTACAGCCAATGCGCCCAAAACACGTTGTGTTATGTAAGACCAATGATGTCACTAATATCCAGAATCCCCCTTGTACGTTAAGATGTATGCTTAACTGTAAAATCTATGTTTTGTTGTGTCCCTCGTGTGTCAAAAGTAAGTTATCTTACCTCAATGGCCTCACAATAACCACAATACGTTTACCGAGTTGTATTCCCGGCAACCTTGTGTTACGGCTACAGGCTAAAGGAGGAACACAAATAAATTTTGATGTACACTATGAACTCCCTCCTTTCTTTCTACTAGGAACGACAACTAGAGACACCAAAGACAAATACCCCTCTTTGTTTCATATTCGACGGCACTAAAGGGATAGCAACTAATGACCAACTGATGGACTAAAGTGACATATTATTAGGTTTAGATAAATTAACATTTGACGCCTTCTATTTTGATTACTTAAATAACCTCACTTAAAGAAATACATATCACCTTAACAACCATTGGTAAATACTTATCAACACTATTGATCACACTAATTAGGAATATACAGCCCTGACTTATCCACACAAATGACCCACATTATTATATTTATTTGCCACATAATAACACACGTAACACATAATAATTATTATCACAATAATTATCTTCATCAATTACTAACCGACTAAAAGGAAGACCAACCAGTAAAGGTCAACAAAATGATGTAAAACGTTCGGGATGTTATAGTCTCCGCTGCTTCACCCCTTAGGTTTTTCCAGAGGATTCTTAGGTTTACAACCTTCTCTATCTTGATTGGTCGTCTACTCGAGAGCAAATCTATGACCAACAGTCTATGTTGGGAGTAGCAATCCTCTCTAGGGAGGACCTTGCAATCTTTGCAAGCCCTAAATTCACCTATACTTACTAGGAAGTAATCAATCTGGGTGTTATGTCGGCCGCTCTGGAAGGTAATCAGCTGGGTATTCCTTTTTTCGGAAGAATGAGTTTGCGATAAGCAGGTCGTGTGTTGTAGCAAACTCCAAAATCGTGTGTCCGTCTTCATTCCTCTCACCAAACCCAATCTCACCAACATCAACCTATCTCGTGTCTTTCCATTTGCACTACATGGTCTTTAAGTCGTTCTTTCATGATGATACCTACTCCGTTTTTCGCCGAAGGGGCTCCAGAATACCATAGCTTGTATCCATTTACCTCTATAGCGTTTTCCCCCGTCCACTTAGTTTTTTGAAAGCATGCAATGTCTACCTTACACCTAGTTAAGACATCTCCTAGTTCTAAAAGCTTACCAGTAATTAAGGGTACCCACATTCCAGCTCCCAAATCTTAGCTTAAAGGTTCACTTTACTCTAGCCTTAACCCCCTATGCCTACCCGCCCCTGAAATGGGAGGACATGACCTCACGTAAGCATGATAATGCAACAGTTTAAACTAAAAACCTTCAATAATAATCGTAACAACGATAAAATATAATAAAAAAAAGTCCAACAATCAATACTAATTATAGTAGCAGAAAAGCAGCAACAACAATAAGAGTTTAATGTTATTGTCAGGGGTAGGAGCAAATGAAACTTATTAACGGTAATATGCTTAATAAATATGGAAATAACGGCGATGATTTTTTTTTTAATCAATAAAAACTATTTTACTCACATCAGCAAAATTGATTTAAAAGTAAAATAATTTAACAGTTTTGAGGTGTGTAGTATAACAAATGAATACAAATTCCTCATATTAGATATCAATTAAACTAAATAATCAACAATTATATAATTATAATCAAACAGTTAAACACTAACAATATATAGCAAAAATTGAAAGGGCGGACCTTAAAGAAAAATATATAACTACAATACTTGAGAAAAGGGATAAGGAAAATGCAATTTATCAAATTTTCAACTAAAAGCAGATGGGTTTAGTTCAATCACAAATAAATACGAGTATAAGATAAAGGGTTTATTCCAAAAAAAATGTAACCTATTTACACAAAATTCCTATTTACACAAAATTCCTATTAAAGGTAACCTATTTTGTTTTCGTCTATTTAAAGGATCCTATTTTCAAAAAATTCCTAATAAAGGGTATATCGTTAGTTTTTGATAGACGGAGCTCGTTAAGTGCCACGTCACCGATGTCACGTCATCCGTTTTGATGACGTGGGACTTGACTTTGACTGGCCTAATTTCGATATATATATATGAATCGGTCAAAGTCAAGTGCCACATCATCAAAACTGATGACGTGGCATCAGTGACGTGACACTTAACGAGCTCCGTCTGTCAAAAACTAACGATATACCCTTTATTAGGAATTTTTTGAAAATAAGATCCTTTAAATAGACGAAAACAAAACAGGTTACCTTTAATAGAAATTTCATGTATATAGGTTACCTTTTTATGGAATTTTCCCTAAGATAAATAAAGAGAAATTTACATTTTTGGTCCTTTAAGTTAGTAGGATTTTCAGTTATTGCCCTTAAATGAAATAATTACTGAAAACCCCTGAAGTTGGTCAAATTTTTCACTTTTAACTCTGTGACTAACAACCGTCTATTAGATTCGTTAAGTGAATGACAAATTTGTTATTTCATCATGATCCTTTTTTCTCACACTCAAACACAAACCAGATTCGTCAGATTGGTCAAATTCCCGGCCGTGAAAACGAAATGTCAACTAAAATCATGACGGTCGGAAATTTGAAAATCACGATCGAACAATTAAATTATAGATTTATCTCTTGTTAGCTCTGAATCATAACACGAAACATATTGCAATGGACTCATAAATCAATCGCGAACGAACCCTAGCCAAAATAAATCCGATCTAGACTTCGGCTGAAAACTTGACTCACCGGAAAACTTGTTTGAATCGAAAAGAAAGACAAAACAAAGCAATTACACTTCGAATCCAACCAAATCTAGCCAAAACCGATCCCGATCCAAGCAATTCCGAATCCAAAAACCCTTGTTTCCGATCTCAGATGTGTGTGTGTCAAGTGTGTGTTTGTGTGTGTGTGTGTGCTCGATGTGTGTTTTTCAGTTAACATTTCGTTTTCCGGCCGTCGTAATTTTCAAAATTTGGGTTTACGTTTGAGTTTGGAAGAATAAGAAGAAGGGATCATGGTGAATTGACGAATCTGCCCCTCACTTAACAGAGCTAATAGACGCTTGTTAGTCACAGGGTGAAAAGTGAAAATTTTGATCAACTTTAGGGTTTTTTCTGTAATTAATTTACTGAAGGGCAATTACTGAAAATCTTATTAACTTGTGAGACTAAAAATGTAATTTTCTCATAAATAAATTAAGGAAGGGGATATGGAAAAGTAAAGATGGTTGTTAGAATTGGCAATAATATAACTGGTACTATAAAATTGATTTTTGGTTTTACAAAAAAATTTCTACAACTGTAGCTTAAGCCTTAAGGGGCTAAATAAGATTTAGGAAAATTTACAGCTTAAGAGGCAAAAATAAGAGTGGACTATAATTACTCAATAATTTAATTAGCTAGGTACCAAAATAAAAGGGTAATGAAGGTGTCATCCAAAATTTGCATGCCAGATGGGAAATGTAGGGGGGTTAAATATTTGATGCCAAAAAAAAAAGAAGTCCGTTTGGTAGTTAGGGAATTCCAACGGTAAATAAAAAATAGATCATATTGTATAAGTATGTAATGCATAAAAATGGTAAATTTATCAAATTTTGTGATACGATTGTCACTTCCCCTTTAATAAAGGAAAATGATATTTGTACCAATTTTTTTATGGATGTACCATAAATATGAATTATCGGCTTGTACAGTTAGCTATACTTTATATATTATCGTACATTAATCAAAAATAGTGATACGAATATAATTTACTTTTAATTTATGTTTGTCGCTGCAACAAACAATCTTATATACAAATATCTTATACAAACAAACGTCCATGGTCCATGGATACAAAAATAGAGGAAGACCAGAAGTACCGGTGATGGGTATCTTCACACTTTTTCAGTACGATTAAAAAACCGGTATTTAAACATCGGGAATAAGACTAAAATATTCATATTTCATAATTCATATACTAGTCAAAATATAATAGAGATAAAAGAATGTGGGTGGACTTTGTCAACAGTCAACACGTACTCAAGCTTTTGTCAACAGTCAACACGTACTCAAGCTTGATGAGTTGTTTGTTGTTGTGATTTGACGAGCCCCGCATAAGTGAAACTTTCATTTCTGTATTATTCTTTCATTTTAATTTTTTTATTAATATTTATTTATGTACAAAAGTTAGTTGTTAAATAAGTATTAAAATAAAAAAATAATATATCCTCCTAAAAATCCTCTTAACAATCTTCATAATTCTTTCAAACTTTAACGTGTTAATCCACATAGTTTCTCGCATCATCTCATCCATTGATTTTTCAACATGTCTTAATCATGTGATTAAAAGAATTATTAAGAACACGGATTAGGTAAGATATATCATTGCCCTTTAAAATGAGATATATAAAATAAAATCTTAATTATTATCTTTTAAAAAACAATATTTTAATCTGCTCCTACTCCTAATATACACGCATGCATGGAAACCTAAGAATCTCGAAAAATCCATATCAATTCACTTCACAAATGTAAAAAGTAAGACTCAAACCCAGGTATCATGTTCTAGATAAATAAAAATGATATACGGACACGAATATATTAACATATATAAGAGAAAAGTATCCGCGCATTGCAGCGTTGATGAAGGTGGCGGCGGCGACGGTGACGGTTGGTGGTGGCGAGCGGCGGTGGTGACGGTGGCGCTGATAAGTAGTGGAAGTTATTGATGTAATGTGGTATAATGTATGGTACATCATGCATTAAAATGTGTACATTGTTGAAACTTATAATTAATATTGAAAGTTTAAGTTTAGAGAAAAATTACATTTTTGGTACCTCAAGTTGACAGCTTTTGCACTTTTAGTCTTCAACTCAAAAAATTACAGCTTTCATACCTAAAGTTTTGTGTCTTTTTCAGTTTTAGTACCACATTCATACGACGTTAAATTTTGCCGTTAACGCCCTCACGTAACAAACACGTGAGGGGTATTTTAGTCTTTTGACCCCACTTATTTTGAGAAAATTACACTTTTGATACCTGAAGTTGTCAATTTTTTCACTTTTCGTACCTCAAGTAGACAACATATTTTTATTACACTATCCAATTTTCATCTTACACATTAACATCTATCAAACAACACACAATCAAAAATCAACACACATTGCGATCATTCATATATCCATGTATACCTATATCTCTATACCATACAAAATCCAATACATAAACATGCGTAAATAAATTCAAATATCTTATATTAATCATACACCACCAAAAAGAGTTGCCGACTATCTCCTTCCCCACCAGGTACCACGACCTCCACCTTAGCTAGAGATTCCGATCTAATCTCGTTTGTAGCAAAATATATTCATCTGTAACAGATTCCATTCAGATCTCGTTTGTAGCTTTCTGGCCATCGATCCACCAATGCATTAAGTTCCTCCACCATCACCCTTAATTACACCAACATATAATATTTCAAGAATAGATACACACCATTGGGTGCTTTTTTAAGAGCCGTAAAAAAAAATCATATTTGTTGATTTTTGAGTGTGTGTTATTTGATAGATGCTAATATGTGAGATAGATTGGAGAGTGTAATAAAAATATGTTTGTCAAAAGTGATAAAATTGACAACTTGAGGTACCAAAAGTGAAAAAATTAACAACTTGAGGTATCAAAAGTGTAATTTTCTCAAAAAGAGGGGGCCAAAAGACTAAAATGCCCCTCGCGTGTTTGTCACGTGAGGATGTTAACGGTAAAAATTAACGCCGTATGAACATGGTACCAAAACTGGAAAAAAAAAAAAAAAACTTTAGGTATGAAAGCTGCAATTTTTTTAGTTAGAGACTAAAAGTGCAAAAGCTGCCAAATTGAGGTATCAAAAATATAATTTTCTCTTAAGTTTATGTTGAAAATCAAAAATAGATTTGCTTTATAATATAGTGTAAATAGATATGAACTAATGCATCAGACGATGACTTTTACGATTTATGGGTATCCGAAGATAATGTACAACGAATACTAGTTTAAAATTAACAGTTTTCATTAATTACAATTTTATCTAAACTTGATTTATAACAATACTTTAAGGTAAATTGCACTTAGTGGTAAAATGCAACAAGTAAACTGCACTTGTGGTATAGGAAATCCATTTACAGACAAGACAACATATATCTTCCTCAAGTTATCTTATTTTTTTCAAGAATCAATTCCCCGTCATCATCTTTTTGTATCTTCCCAAAAAAAAACAATAGTTAGTCGGTTATTTGTTTTGTTTGTTTTTTATTTTACGTCAAAAAAATCACGTTTTTTGTTGGATGTATCATTTTAATGAATATGCATCCAAGATGAATGCACAAAACAAAAAACGTGATTTTTTCGATTTTGACGGATCAATGTGTTGTTAAACACTTAAATAATGATAATTAGTTATGCACTATGTTAGTTTTATGGACTTTTAATGCATCAAAATTATGTTTTTAAGTGTTCTCACCGGAGTATTACCATATATATATATATATATAAGGGTAAGGTTATTTTGAGAACCTTTTTTGCGAGAACTTTTGAGAACTTTTAAAATCAAGTCTAACCGATGATTATTTTTTACATGAAAATTGTTTTTTGATTGTTTTCTGAATAACTTATGTGTAATTTTGAAGTTTATAATTGTGTGGAGCATGATATATCATCTATTATACAATTATGTGAAGATTTTGATTATTGATCACATGTGCATGAATATTGCTATGATCGCATGTATTCAAGTTGATCACATATAATCATAGCAATATTCGTGCACATGTGATCAAGAATCTAAATCTCCATATAATTGTATAATGGATGATAATCCATGCCTCCACACAACTATAATTTTCAAAATTACACATAAGTTATTCAGAAAACAATCAAAAAACAATTTTCATGTAAAGAATAATCATCGGTTGGGCTTGATTTGAAAAGTTCTCAAAGGTTCTCGCAAAAAAAAAATTCTCAAAATAACTTTTCACATATAATATATATATAGGAGAGAGATCAAATAAGAAGGTGTCTTAGGGAGAGAAGTACAGTTTTCATTAAAGGGGATTGAAGTACAGTTTTCATCTAGTCGTCTCCACTACGACCACCTGTTTTATTGTTGCCGCCTCCACTACATGCTCTTATGTCGCCATCATTATCACCACCTATACTACTGCTCCTACCACCATCACCGCCTTCTCTACAACGACCGTCATCACATTTTGCATTTGTCAACACCACATTACCACCACCACCACCATCTACTGTCATCACCATAACCATCATCTATTGTCCTCACCACCACCACCTGTTATATTACCATCAATACCACCATTTGTCGCCACTACCACCACCATCACCTATTCAACTTTCGTTGTTGGTGCCACCACACTCACTTGTTCTACTAATGCTATCACCATCAACGCCACATCTTTCTATTAACACCACTGGCACCGCCACCAATTGTTGCCACCATCACAACACTGGCACCACCACTTGTTCAACTAATGCCCCACCTGTTTATTACCATTGCCACTATCACCATACTTGCTCTATTGTTGTCACCACCACAATCACCAGCACCATCTATTCTACATAAATAATTATTGTCTATAACCAAAATAACATCAACGACATATGATAATGGTTTTCGTGAGTTTTTCCTAAATACATACATCTTAACTGGGGTATTCGTGAGTTTTTCGTAGCATTTCTATGCCCATCTCCAAGAATTTTATCTAGCATAATGCTAACCATTAAACCATTTTGAAGATGGTTTATATTTTATAAAGCAAGTAAACATATTAGAATTTCTTATTCAATGAAAGACGAGTTTCTTTTAGCTCAAATATACACAGATAAATTGCGTACTTCATGGTCATTTCTGTTTTTTTTTTGTCATAACCACCTCTAAATTATTCAAACATCAACGAATAAATAGTTAACACCTTCACGTGGATGCGCCCATACCGGTTTGACTTTTAGCAACACCCTAAAAAGTTTGCTTCCTATTTGTTAGATGAGTATAGCGTTGCTAAAACCCTCACCACATATGCATGTGACATGATTCGAACATGAGACCCTTAGTAGACAACAATATTGTGAAAGACCCACTGGACACTAAGACTAAACGGAGTGGGGCGGAAGGGGGGGGGGGTAATCTCGCCCCTTTTCTTGCCATGAACACCACCCCTCCTAAACATTTAAGCCCCTAAGCCCTTTTGGGCGGAAAAAATCTCTCGCCCCAAACTTTGTTTCCTCCAAGAAAGTGAGCCGTTGGAACGGCTAGTTTATTTTAAAAAAAAAATTTTTTTTTACCTTTCAAAATTATTTATCATCTATATATATACACATTACATCACACAATTGTTCTTGTCTCTTCTTTCTTTTCTTCTTCACTTTTCTATAGATTTTTAACAATGTTTCCTAATAATAATAATAATAATAACTTTAATAATAATAACCCTTTTAATAACAATAATAATCGTTATGTCCGTCCTAATCAAAATCAACAAGACATCAACGATCCTAATATGCTATCAACGCGATGTTGTTCCAATTGATCCAACAAATGGGTTCTACGTACGCCACCACAAATGTCGGGGTTTACACCATTCTATGCGCCACGACAAGAGGGTTTATACAGTTTTGGTGGGATTACGCCACCACAAAACACGCCGGGTTCATTTTTTAGTAACTTTTTATTTACATTTTTATATTATTTTTTCGGTATATATATATATTTATATAATTTTTTCGGTATATATATAATCTTTTTTTTTTATAGATCAACAACAAGTTATCGACAATCCATCTCCAAGACTATCATCGTCAAGACCACCATCACCAACGCCCGTTTCCCCCGACGTTGAAATTGTTCAAGAAACGCAACCCGAATCTCAACTCGAAAGTCAACCCGAAAACCAAGCCGGCGGTTCAAAACCCAAGAAGCGTTCACACAAGAAAAAGTCCCCCGGCGAAGTGAGGTTGAGAGCTCCCTCGATTCCATGGTCACGGGAGGAAGGAATGGCGCTATGCGCGGCTTGGTTATCGGTTACCGAAGACCCGGAGGAAGGTATTATTTTTTTCAGTTATATTTATATATTTATATTGTTTTTTTTCGGTATATATACACATTTATATGTTTTTTTTCGGAAATATATTCAAATTTATATATATTTTTTTTCGGTTATATATATATATTTGTACATACATATTATTTTCGGTTATACATATATTTTTATACGTATATTTCGGTTATACATATATTTATATATATATATATATATATATTTGGGTTACATGTATAAAACAAATAAGCATTTATATGTTTTTTTTGTTTTTATTAGCTAATTATCAAAAGGAGAAGACGTATTGGATAAGGATAACGGATGGTTTGAGAACACTTTTGAAGAAGCCGAAAGATTATCGTGACCCGGAAGGTATTGGTGCAAAATGGAGGGGTATCCGTCCATTTATCCAAAACTTCAATGCAATCTACACTCGTCTCACTAACTCGAACAATCATCAAAGTGGTGCAAATGATACGGATGTGATTAAGAGAGCTCTCGCCGAGTTTCATGGGACTTACAAGACGCATTTCAAGTATTTGGATATTTGTGAAAAGATTAGATGGTCGTCGAAGTTTCATTATGTGACCAACACTAATGTTAAGACAACCCGTGGAGAACCGACCACAAAAAGGTCGAAAACGTCATCCTCCAACGAACCACAAAGTCAAGGTATAAATTTCATTTCTTTATCTATTTAATTCGATTGTTTTTAAAAAATTTTTTTTACCTTTTCTTTATGTTTTATGTTTTATCAATTGCAAACATGTTTTTATCTTTTATGTATAAAAAGGTTCGGATGCACGTTTCGAGTTTGATTTAAATAACATGACCGAGGATGAGTCAGCGTTCCTGGAGCGCCCGTGCGGGAGAGACGCAGCTAAGAAAGCCGCTCATGGAGGGTCGTCGAGTTCTTCCGGCAAGGGAAAAGCGGTGGCTAGGTATTCGGAGACGTTTGATAATCTCTCGAAGAAGTTGGATGGTTTGTTTGAGGCGAGTAGGGAGCGGATCAATTGGGCAAGCAAAAGGTGGAGATTGGACGAAAAAGACTTGAATAAAAGAATGCTCAACTCAAGCTAGCACAGTTGAAAGTGTTGAGCACCGACTACGGTTATCTTAATGAAGAAGATAGATCAATCATGGAGAAGGCGAAAGAAGAATATAGGGAGAAGTATCATTAGTTTGTTTAGTTTTAGTTTGTTTAATTTGTTTAAGTATTGGACTTTGTTATGTTTAATTTTAGTTTGTTTAAATTGTTTAAAAATTGTTATGTAATGAACTTTATTTTTAAATTATGTGGAATGTTTGTTTAATATGGATGTGTTATATGTTTTGAAGTAAAAAACTTAAAAATAATATGTAAAAAGTAAAAAAAAAAAAAAATGCTAGGTGAAACATGGATGACACATGACATTTATCCCCCCACCCTAAATATGCCTCACTCCCCTTTTTCCCACCAAAATTCTCTTGCTTACGTGGCGCCACATGATGGATATCCTCCCACCCTAAATATGTCTCACTCCTTTTAGCCTAAGTTAACACCCCAATGACTCACCTCTAAAATTATAAATAATGATCCTGAGAAATTTGTTCATAATCCCCATAATAGCTTACAACATTTATTTTATTGTCAATAATTTATATATATTTATGAAAAAGGAAATGATTAGTTTTTCAAACAAAATAGCCTAATAATTCTCCTAATCATGAGATGATGACACGTCAAAAAATCAGAGAGCAAGATTATGAAAAATAAATTAGTGAATATCATATGTCACCTTCTTAATGTATTAGAAGAATTATTAGCTTATTTGGTTATTACTAGGATTTATCATTTTCTTTATCAACTTAAGTTTCATCACTAACCAATTTGTCAAGAATTCATGGTGAAATTTAAAGCCACCTATTACAGTTGTTGACCAAATTAATGTTATCCAAAAATGTTGGTACTTCAAAGGAGATTAGCCATTATTTATTTGAAAAAAAATCACAACTGCACACAAATAGACTTGCCAAGAGTTGCCACCAACTCTTTCACCTTTCTTGCACACCTTCCACCCAATTTCACACCCCCTTTCTTATTTTAATTTGTCTTTTATTTTTCATAGTCAGATTCTTCACCCCCACTTGCAAATATTTGACTTTTCCAAATGTCTTTCCTTTTTTTAATCTGATTTCAACCAATTAAAAAAAATCTTATTTTGAGGGGAAATCTGTTGGTCCCTGAATTTCTATTTTCCCACCTGCAAATACCTTCTCTAAAATTATTTATTTTTTGTCAAATAAAACTGGTAAACAGATACATGTGTCATATGTGTTAAGTGTATGAAAGAAAAGTCGAGTATTATTGCTATTTGTGGTTGTTTTTAGACTTTAATATATACGTTTACCTAAAATACCCGAACTCTTTTTTTTTCTTTAAACTTATGTATCCGACTCATTTTCTAAACCCACTTTCTCAAGGCAACTGCCTATCTACGGGTAGTTTGGAGTCATAAACCTCCGTAACCACAAAATGAATATATATTTTTGCTCATGAAATTTCAAGTTGAGAATTAATTTTTACCTAGAGTACTACTTTAACACCTTCAATTTATAATCTTTCATTGATAAGCGAATTTGTATTATAAATTGGATACTCTTATTGTAACGTTAAGGCTATAAACAATACTTAGGAAATTATTATTTGTAAAAATATTGGTCAATAATTTTCAATTTTTCATTAATTATACACAACATTCCTTTTTTATGCACCTTATTCATTTTAGGAAAATGATAATTCTACAATAAATTTCAACCATCTACAACAATTCCTGCATTGTACAGTTGTACAATGTGTTTTAAGTTCTTTTGTTGTAGATGGCTAAATTTTGTTGTATGAATATCATTCTAGCGTGAAGCCACTAAAACAACATAATCTATACTGTCTATAGTAATGTTTGATACACATTTATATAAATATATATATATATATATTTTGGGGAAAAGTGAAGGTGTGAGACAACGCCACCCAACTTGAGTGAAATCCCTTACATGCTAATTTTTTAATCTATAAATATATAATGTATAAATAATGGGCCCCCATGATTTTTGCCATATTAAAAAATTAGTATGTAAGATGGATTTCACCCAACTTAGATGTCTAACAGCACTAACTTCACTTCTCCTTATCTATATGGGTTGTATTCATATGAATCCTTTAAAAATGATGGAAACCAAGGGACTAATCTCAGCCCTTGGATCAACCATCATCAAAATCCCATCAAACATGATTGGTTACTCCAGTGAATTACTCCGGCGACTGTGCAATCATATTTGATTGGTGAAGCCAATCAAGCTTGATTGGTTACTCCGGTGAATTACTCCGGCGACATTGTCCAATCATATTTGATTGGTCAAGCCAAATCAAGCTTAATTGGTAATCACTAAGACACTAACGTCGTCGAATCTTCTCCGGTGACACTGTGATTTTTCCGGCGAGCTCGAAAACAGTGTTTATTGGCTAGGGTTTGTGCGGAATGTGTTTCTGAGTGATTTGGTACAAGTTTCATGCGTTAATTCGAAGAAACAACAAAGCTATAACGTTTTTAAGTTTCCGGTGAGTTTTTCAAGTTTTCCGGCGAGTGTAGATCGAATTAATTTCTGGTCAGGGTTTGTTCACGGTGTGATTGTGAGTGTTTTGGTGTAAGTGTGATGTTCTAATTCAAAGGTTCGAAGGTTTTATCGGCGTTTGAAGTTTTCCGGCGAAGTTGTTGCATTTTCCGGCGGTTGTATCGCCTGAGAAGAAGGAGGAGGAGTTGTTCGTCGTCGTCGTCGCCGGTCAGAGATAAAGGTGGAGATGGCGGTGGTTCAAGATTCCGTCGCCGATCAGATTGTGTGTGTGTGTGTGTGTGGTGGCCTGGTGGGGGGAAAAAGACGAGAGGAAGGGGAAGGGAGAGATAAAGGGTTGGGATTTATTTTTGAGGAGATAATCCAATGGCTAGAATTTATCCCCTAATTTTTAAAAAAAATTTAAGATTCAGATGAACAAAGTTTTATTGTAGGAATAAGAAATTATATGGAGTATTTGAAATGTGAGCTTGGGGTATCCACGTAGGACTCACCAACTCCCCAATCTCTATCCCTCTTCTTACCAACTTTTTTTTCACTCTTTCGTGCATATAAAAAGCGTATCAAAACTAATCCTTTAGACCTCACCCAAAACAACCACCTCTACCAAGCATTATATGTGTTTTTATTGGTGAGCAAACATACATACACAAAATGGGTAGTCTTGGTGTGCTTAAAAGTACAACAATGGTGTGTGTGCCATTGATGAGTTCCTCTGTTCAACAAATGGTCAATGACATGTATCAGGCCAAGATTGAAGGTGCTGACTTGGTGGAACTTAGGCTTGATTTCTTGAAAGATTTCAACCCCAAAAAACATCTCCCTGCTCTTATCTGTAATAATCCACTCCCGGTTGTCGTCGTTTATCGGTACGTCTTCACACCTACATTTACTTACAAATTTAGAATTATCTATTTATGTCTTAAGAGCACACATAAGAGTAATGCATCTAATGTGGGAGCCAAGATTATTTTTGAAGAATGTATTTTTTATTTTTAGTAAAAAAATATACTATGATACATTCATCTTATGTGTGGCCTTAAGACACATATTGAATGATTCCTTATAAAAATGTGTATCTTCATTTGCATATATATATTTTGTAAGTATATTAATAATGATTAACATGTTTAATTAAAGGGAAATGATAAATATAACTTGTATATAATACTTAACTTGCTGTTATAGGTATAAAAGTTTTGTGTCTCGAATATAATCATTTCTTAAGAGTAATATTACAATATATTTTTATGTATGTCTAAACTAATTAAATATCGTATCGCTTCAAATGTTATGTTTATCATTTCTTTAATTAAATGGTCACAACTTTTTGTCAAATAAACTATAAATGTTGGGGAAAAAAATATAACATTAAATAATGTACAAATGTACTAACACAATACTGTAATATTTTGTTTATTACCCGACAATGCATATAAAAGCCAATGGCCCACTGGTCCATTAGACCGGGTTTCTCTCGTGAGGCGGGAGATGGGGTTTTGCCATATGCCAAGTTTTGCTCCTATTAATCCTCGACTGTTGTGGGGGAGCCTGTTATGTTTTTCTTTTTGCACAATATTTAACTCGTGGTAATACGATTCGGTTTAGACAACCAAATATCTTAGTTGAGTTTAGGCCGTCAGTCCGTCACCATCTAAAAATATATGAACTTGTTTTAATTCGTTGGAAACTCACTGTTAAAAATTATATGAAATAAATCAATAATAATAATGATGATAATAGTAGTAATAATAAGATGGTTTGTTTAATGTAACATTTTGGATTAAGCACTCTAATGTTTGTTTTATTTTTTTATATTTATTTATTTTATCCAATTGATTACTATGGGTACATTCAAATCAAAAGTTAGAACTTCAAAGTTTTGTTCTTATAATGAAGAAAAATAATTAATCTAGCTAATTCATAAATTTAAAAAAATTTTCTGATTTATAGGACAGTAACATGTGAAAAATAAAAGTGTAAAATTATGAAAGAGATTAAATGGTTACCACTTGTCATATTCATATTGCTTTAGGAGGATGTCTAAGATAATATTTAGAAAGATTGATCATTTTCCTATAAAGAAAGAATAATCTATTGTCTTTGTTGTTTGGTAAGGAAATGAGAGTTGTGATCATTTAAAAATTTAAATTTATGTGAAAACTAGCTGGTCAAAATAACACAATGTGTTTAGTTTTAAATTACAATGTCTTTAACTAGTTTTCTGTTTTTAAATATAAATTTTGGTTTTCAAATGAACATTTCTCACAATACCAATTTTCAAAAGGGCATTTAATATATATTAAATTAAATTAGTTTTTATCATTTCAAACTAAATTATAAATACATCAAAATTTATTTAAAATAAGACATTATAACTAATTAGCAAATCTCTTCTCATACTAGTAATACTTATGGGTAAGTACATATGTTTTTGTCTTATAAATAAATAAATTAAATGCTTTTTAATATTCCTAAATATCATATTGACGACATCGTAATTCGTAAGGAAAGGGACAGTTTAAGGTGCAACCTTTTATTTTATATTTTTTTGTAAGGCTAACGTGCAATTAATGGACTAATTACTTTTATTTATTATTTCTATATGTGAAATTGCATTCGATTCTAATTAATACAAGCTAAAAAATTACCTTTAAGATATGTAATATTTACAATATAATTTTTAATAATGTGGAACTTATTAATTAAATAAAGACTTTGAGTGACTTTGTTGTTTAGGGTACAAAAAAAAAAAAAAAAACCCATCAAGAACGACGAAAATGGCGATTGTTGTTTAGTATTGAAAGATAAGCAACATAAAATCCACCGTTTAAATTTATTTTTTTGTGTTGTTTTATTTATCTTTTCTCGTACTAGTTGCGAGATGGATATTGATAATAAAACCATGTTTTTTTTCAATTTTCATCAAACCCCTAAAACACTTCTATGCAAAAATAGATTTTGAGGACTGACAAAACTATTGTATGACTTGGTCATTGGCATGGCTGCACCTTCACCATATAAACCTTGTATCTTTCAAGAGTGTCGGTTTCACAAAGTTGTGATTCTTGTTGATTTTTGGCATTTTCCTACTTATTGCATCGATTAATTTTTTTTATTTATTTAATCAGCATATAATTTCCGTATGTTGTTTTATCATATGATTTGTAAAAAAAACTTTAGCCATTTTAATCTTTACAGAAAAGAAATTTGAGAATATAGTGACTTGTGACTAATTAATTTTTCTAACAAAATCAATTTAATCCTTGATTATTTACGTACGTTGCTTATTATTGGGACAAATAGTATTATTTCAAATAGTTTGTGTGTGGTTTAACAGTTTTTTGTTTTTCGTTTTGTCATTATCGTGACAGTTTCGTTTTGATTTAGTTTGCGTGTAGGATTAACAATTTAATATGATTCGGTTTTCTCAAATCAACAAGTTAATTATTTCTTTAACATAGTTAATGATATCACATCTAATACCCAACATGTAGTTGACCTAGTATCAAGAAAAACACTTTGTGACATTAAGATCATAAGTTTGATCCCAGCTTGACAAAATAAATAAATAAATAAATTCTTTTTTTAAGATATTTTTTACCAATGAAGCTTAAGTTTACATGTGAAGTTTCAAAGATACGAGTTTGATACTTTGGAATTCCTAAATCATGTGGGGATTATAATAGAGCTATTGTACCGATATCATATGGTTCATACGGAATAAGTCGATTGGTAGCTAATTGTAGTATCGGGGCTAGGTTTCCCCTATTATCCTTTATTTCACATCTAATAATAACAATATCAAGGATTTATTATACATAACTAGTTATTCAACCCGGACATGTTATTTAAAATTATAGAAATATATTTAAAAAAATATACAGTATTTGTTATTAAAACATTATAACTTGATATAAATTTAATAATTCAACTAACACAATAATTATATATTTAATATATCAACTAACACAATAATGATTTTTAAAATAAAAATGACTACCTCATTAAGTAAATCAAAAAAAAAATTTTATTTGTAATATTATATAAGAGAGAATTTTTTTTTTCCTTTTTTGAATAAATGGTTAGTACTTTTATTAAACATGTAAAGGGTTATTTCTATTTTATTTATATATGATATCATAGTTAAATAAAAAAAAGTTTTAAGGTAAAATATAGATTTTACACATCAAAAACTTTCTAAAAATAATTATAAGAAACAATCTTATTTTATTATATATATAGAGATATGATAAGTAAACAGAATATTTAATAGTATATATATTTTATAGATATAGATATAGATACTTATTAATTATTTGTCTTATAGATATGAAAACTTAAGAATCCATGTAATTGCAATTTGTTTAGCACCGAAAATTTGCAAGTTTTTAGTTGATTGTCCATATTGACTAAAAGTGGTTTGGAAAGTTCCTAATAGTTGATTAATACTGTTTTCAACAATATTGAACAAGTAAATTTGGATTTGAATATATCATGTGGGAATAGGATAATGTTTGTGGATTTGAGGTAGCCACAAAAAGAAATATAGTAGTAATAAAATTTTCATCGTCATAAATCAAAAAGAAAAGAAACAAGTGTGCAGAATCTCCGGATGTGTGTGCCATTACTTTTTGTATGCCAACTTGCAAAATAACATGTTGTGACTACATATCTACTGGAGATGGTCTATCACATCGTAACACACCTTTTATGTGGTATTATTAGGCCATTTCAAATAGTGACGTAGCTTTATCGGTTTTGTACCTTCTATTTTCAAACTAATTTTGAAATCTATTATTAGAATACTTTCTCATCACTTATTTCTCCGATATTAATACACATATACATTATAAAGAAATAACCCTTTTAATAAACTGAGGCGGTCAGCCAATAGGCGGTGCCGTTAGTATCAACTTTTGCAGTGGCGGAGCTATGTAATGGTCTTGACAACCCTATAATATCTATAAAACGCTATATTTTTAATATTATTTTTATATATTTATTTAATTTAAAGGTAAATGACAATCACAGACTGGTTTAGTTTAGTTTTGTAGTATAATTTTTACATTCGGTAGTATCATGAAAACTATTCAGCGACTTCAAACTAAAAATCCTGACTCTGCTACTTTTGTGACACATAGTGGCGAGCAAATCCGACAAACATGAGAGCACTCTTATATCAAATATTTGACTAAATACATTATATGTAATTGAATTATATAAAAACGAGCAAGGTAAAATAAGTGGTTAACACATTTATATCTCTAAAAACAAAGGTTAAGGGTTTTATCCTCACGCTTGAGATCCTTTTTATAAGAACCTGAAAGCCACTTTTATACACCTTTGTGGTAAGGGTAATACGGGATTAGGTGTTTAGTTACTTTTCTATACTTACAAAAATTAAAGAAGTTTTTTTCTAATTCTTTTTGGAAAAGGAAGAGGGTTATAATTTACCAATTTACTGCTATCAAACACCTATTTCTTTTGTACTCCGACTACTTCCACAGGGGTGGTGGACCTTTAGTATCCATTTTAAATCCAAAATATAAAATTCGTAGGGCCATGATTCCATGAAGCATCACAAATCTAAGCTGTTACTAATCCCCACATCACAATTTCTGGAAACAAAATTTGGAATTTAGACATTTAATGACTTTTTATATATATAGAATTATATATGTCTACGCACCAAGAGATCAAGTTGATTGGAGTTTGGACCATATACTTCTAGCATTACGCATTTAGTAGGGACTCAGAAATAACACTAAGAATATAATCAGGGGGCTGAAAGTCACGGCACCAAGATATAACACTAAGAAAGATGATTTTCCAAACAAATTACTGATAAAACTACATGACTGAGCGAAAAGATGTCCCCCTTCCCAGACCGTACTCCCATGGCTAGTAAGTTCACGCTCGTTATGAGTAGTGCATGGGGTAGGGTCCGGCGATTTGAGTAATTGGTCAAAACTTGTTTTGTGTCAAAATAGGTTCTTTTGTGCGAGTCAAAACACGTTCAACTGACCTGTAAATGCTTTCAGTAGTCATTTAGTACGATAAGAGCATTATCATTTTGGGAAAAAGTGGCGTAGGATGTTATATGCAACATACACTTTGGACATCTTTCGAGACCCTGACCAGTTATAGATAAGTTCATAAGTATAACCCAAATCGACTAATAGATATACGGTAGAAACTACCTTCTCTGATATGGAAGACAATCTTTCTATCGGTTTATAATATCATCGAACGAGACTGAGACCATGAGACCTGTAATGATATGCTATTCCTGAATTTCTTGTGCTGGGTTATGACTTCAAATTGCATAATTTGTTAATTCATTAAGTCTCATTTCATTGTTGTACAGGCCAAAATGGGATGGTGGTCTGTATGATGGTGATGAGAACTCAAGGCTAGAAGCACTTTTACTCGCTAAAGACTTGGGTGCAGATTATATTGACTTAGAGCTTCAGGTGAGATAACTTTACAATAAGTGAACATAAGTAGCAAATAATCAGAAGAGTTCGGACCCTTTTTAAGTTTTTAACAAGTGGTGTTTAAGGAGTTTTCTAATAATGGACTTTTCTTGCGCCAAATTTACTCAGGTAGCTTCCGATATCATGGAAAAACACAAACTTGGTCAGCAAAGCCGTTGCAAGATTATAGTATCATGTTTCATGGATAAAGTGACATCTTTGAAGGAAGATCTAAGTCATCTTGTAACACGAATGCAATCTACTGGAGCAGATATAATGAAACTTGTTACAAATGCAAGTGATATTACAGAACTATCAAGAATTTTTCATCTGCTCTCGCATTGCCAGGTACAGATTTTTATTTTCAATCCTATAATAGTTTTATTTCATGAACTAGGCAAGTCATTTATAATTTATAGACGTACACATGGTTTGATTAAATAAAAGGGTTCATTGTTTTGTTGAATATCTACACCACCCCTTGATAATAAGTGAACTGGATGAATCTTGCATACCAAAATCAGTTTGTAAATACGTTGTGCTCTTTGCGAGATTCAGTGGTGGATCCAGGATCTCTAATTGATGTATGGACCACCATGAAAATGTTTACCTCTTCACTTTTTTTAATGACAAAGTTCTACAATACAACCTTCCAGGCTAAATCCACTCATGTTACTATTTTATAGAGGTAGCAACATGGACGGGTTGGGTAACGGGTCATATTGGACTTGCCAACAGTTTGCAAATTCAACTGTAAAAAGTTATATGATGACAGTTGAAATATTCAAGTATTTGAATACTCCAAGAGGCGTATACCTTTAGACTTTTTCCTTTATTAGCTACTTTAACCATATTGCCCGACTACAAGAAAACATTGTTTCATCTGAAGACTAACATTGGACTATCTTCAGGTACCCTTAATTGCATACTCAACAGGAGAGCGAGGCCTAATTAGTCAACTACTAGGTCCAAAGTTTGGTGGTGTTTTTGTGTATGGATCCATTGAAGGAAATCAAGTACCTGGTCTGCCAACTCTAGCAAGCCTTAGAGAAGCATACGGAGTTGACAATATAGACTCCGATACAAAAGTGTTTGGACTAATCTCAAAGCCAGTAAGCCACAGTAAAGGCCCTATTTTGCATAATCCTACTTTCAGACACGTGGGCTACAATGGGGTTTATGTACCGATGTTCGTGGATGATCTTAAACAGTTCTTTACTGTTTACGAGAGTCCTGATTTTGCTGGTTACAGGTGTGTGTGTGTGTGTTTATAGATTGAGACACTAAAATTCACATTAACTTGATGAACTGGGTTGAAATATTTTGTTCATTTAAGATGATCCCTAGATTTTTTTACAACTTCAATCATAGCATTACACCCTTAAGAGAATTTACTTTTTTTTTCGTTCCGTGACACCATTTTTCCTCATCATTATTTGTAGTGTTGGAATTCCATACAAGGAAGCAGTAATGGAATTCTGTGATGAAGTCCATCCTCTAGCTCAGGTTGGTGTTTATCTTAAACATTAAATTTTGTTTGAGCAAGAAATTTTGGGAACTACAAAAAATGAACATGTTAGAATTTTCATTGGAATGTGCCGATTTTTTATCTGAATTTTTGCTTCTTGATTACTTTGTACCGAAACCTAACAAACTTTGTATCTTTGATCAGTCAATTGGCGCGGTTAATACTATTGTAAAGAGGCTCAGTGACGGAAAACTCATTGGTTATAATACAGATTGTGAAGCCTCAATAACAGCAATTGAGGATGCTCTAAAAGGTACTCCAATTAAACTTTGATCTTTTTATGTAAATTATTACAAGTTTTTGTCAGGGGCTGTTGATATGTTCATTTCTATCCTTATTCCTGATTTAATAATAGCTTTGCTTTTCAGCTCGAGGTCTCGTAAACGGAGAAGCTACCTTCTCCTCTCCCCTTACCGGAAAACAGTTTGTGCTAGTTGGTGCTGGAGGCGCAGGAAGAGCTTTGTCATTTGGTGCTAAAAGTAGGGGGGCACGAGTTACCATTTTTGATATTGATTATGGTATGTTCATTAGCAGCTCTTTCGTGTAAATTAGAAGTGACAAAAGGGGGGTCGTGGTGGCCAACTGTTCGAAATGGATATGGATCAAACCAGTAATTGTTGGGTTGACCTGAAAAACTTTTTACCCGAAGTTTTATGTTTTTAATAAATTATAAAGGTTCGCAAAACTTCAATTAATACCTGAATATGATTTAGGAGGTCTTTATGAATTTAGAATACACTTTTGGTCATTTTCTACTTGTCTTACCCATTTCCGTTTTAAATATGTTGTATTTTACCTACTTCATACATTAGAGATGAAACATAATCTGAATCAACGTATTCAAATAGCATAAAATCGTTACCTCTAGCTTTTAATGTTAAAACATTCATGTACCTGACAAATACTGATTACTAAAATGTTGTTTGTATGTAAAGAAAGAGCAAAGTCGCTTGCCCTAGCAGTGTCGGGTGAAGCTCGGCCATTTGACCAGCTGACTACCTTTCAACCTGAAAAGGGTGCAGTCCTTGCAAATGCAACACCCATTGGGATGCACCCAAGTAAAGAGCGAATCCCCGTTTCCGAGGTTAGTATATTTCTTGTCATATGAGAATTCTAACACTGTGGGATTCGGATATGTTATTAACAGATTTCATTTTTTTTTTCTTCTTATTTTAGGAAACCTTGAGAGATTACTCTGTAGTCTTTGATGCTGTTTATACTCCCAGGAAAACTACACTTTTAAAAGACGCTGAAGAAGCTGGCGCTATTATTGTTAGTGGAGTCGAGATGTTCCTTCGACAGGCGGTTGGGCAGTTCAATCTTTTCACTGGCGGCAAAGGTCCTTTATAACCTTAAATTTTTCAAAAATTTTCTTCTTTAGACAGTGTTCAAACTACAACAGGGGGTTATAAAATAGGCAAGTCAAGCGGGTTGGGTAACAGGTCAATGAGTTCTTATACATTTAGTACCATATGTTGTAAGATTCGGATCTTCTAAAATTGTTTCACGAGTCCATACAAAAAATGACTTCATATAAAGACTCGTGTACTGGGATCCAAATTTGATCAACCTGCAAAAATAAAATCACCCAAAGATAGATACATTTTTCATACTTTTATCTGAGACTTTGTATCTGTTTTGTTTCTTACCGCAGCTCCAGAAGAATTCATGCGAGAAATTGTTTTAACAAAGTTTTAATTGATTTATCTATATACCCATTTATTTATGATTGAATTCATCGATTAAATAATCGAGCAGTTCCTGAAGTTCAGCATCAGACGAAGAGTTTCTGGTAAGAACATAGGTTTCTGTTCATCATTGTTTGGATACAATATGATGTATATGTGTAGACAGATTGTGTTGTACCAAATTTCCAACACTCGATCATTTCTTGATTTTTTTTTTATTAATAGACTTATTTCATTGTAAGCATTGATTGTTAGTATCGTGCTAAACAAATATTCTAGCTTGTGTCAATATCATTTTATTAGGATAACTTCGATATTTCAACATTATGTAAGCATTCGTTAATTGTTGGTATGGTGCAAAACGATATTTTATCCTATGGCTACCACCTGAACCTTGTTTTATTAATCCTCCATAAAATAAATTATGAATGTCATTCAACACTACAAATATTTATTTTTCAATCCAATGATCGAATCGAGTTGAACAGCTTTGGATGAGTCTGCATTCAAAACACGTATATAAGATGAAGAAACCCATAGTTCCACGTGACACCACTGTCTACACATACATGCACACAACAACCCTATGCAATTTTTGACTCGGTTGTGAGCGAAAAAAAGACCAAATTTTGATAGAACGATAATTATACCAAAAACATAATCTGTCTCTCCCTCTCTAAAACATAAACAGAGTTTCACAATCCACGTATCTATAATGTTAAATGCCCAAAAACAAATGCAAGGATGCATTTATACATATTGTGTATTATATTTGAGTTATAGTGGCATAATAATGATGCAAAGCATACAAGAAAAAGAAATTTAAATAGGACCACTGAAACCATATATAACTCTTTGAGAAAGAGTAGTATAGATAGAACCTTTTGATATAGACCTAGCACAATTTAAGTCGTGACCATGATATAATAGACGAGTAGTTTTGAATCTCAATACTGTTGGAACATTACATCTCGCCTAGAGGCTGTGTATTAGTAAAGGAAGTTATGTCAGAGAAGTCCCAAGTGGTTCCCACAATGACTCATGTGGGTAATACGGAGTATTCTAACTAATAAACTGCCTTTCAGAGGTTGAATTTCCTAAATAATACTATATATATAGCACGGGTAAGTCTAATAGGACTACATAATTCACAGGTTGTACGCAAGTTTACGAGTTGCTTTCTTCATTTCTTTTTAGCAACAAGTAGGCATCCGGAATGGTTGTCAAGTCACAACTTGTACGCTCTAACTTAATTCATCATGAATGTTGTACAAAATCAAATCCTGGACAAAAAATAAGGATTTTTTGGTCAGTTTATGATCATTTAACTTTAACACTAGTAATAAATTCCAGAGACCACCAGTACTTACACAACCAAACACCAATAAGAAGATAAAAAGAACTATAGGTGACAGGCATGGGTGATAAAATCATTTAACCTAAAAACCCAAATAATGAATAACACAATTATCTAGTTTGACGGAAAATGAAATGATCAAGTATGTCTATAGCCTTTTTCATTATAGAAGTATCCAAAATCAAAGAATACCGACAAATCACTCTATGCAATTGCCAATCAAATTTCATGGTGCGGAAAACAGCAAAATGTGCTAGTACTACGTTTTACATTCCATTATATCATCATCCACCAAGCGAGAACCTTAAACGAAACTTTCAAATTCCACCAAATATTAGTTATATCACTAACACTACATTTTAAGTCGGGTTATCTGATCATTCTCTAGCAGAATCTTAACTAAGTACAACAGCGAAACAATACACGTGGGTAGGTCATACACATGCTTTGTAAATAAATCCCAATGAATTAACAATTCAACATGATCAGTTTAGTAAATGAAAATATGAGTTTAAGGTTACATGCATAGAAAAAAAAAATTTACTAAAACCTATTAATCACCAAATCCATATTTACTTGTATATGGATTGATTTTGGAGATGGCGTTACAGAAGACCCAAAACTATTTATGAGCATGAAATGCTAAGCCCACATTGACTAAACAATGCCGAAAGCATATGAGGACTTGAAGGAGAGAGACCTTAAGGGTTGCAATATTAAACAACCAGGTCTTTGAAAGAGGTCTGTACTGTAAGTGGCAAATTGGTCAGGTCAGGCGGGTTGGTTAACGGGGCAAAATGTATTCAGGACAAAACAGTAAATGGGTCAGAATTCTAGCGTGTGTACTCAACTGATTTAAAAGTAAATGGGTCTAGATTCTCACCTCCTGTATGCACTCAAAATGTCAGTAATAACTATAATTGCACGCAAATTTCAACATAAATAAACAAATTTACCTGTAATAGCAGCAGGATCAAGTTCCCAACAGCCTCTCAAGCAGCCATCTTTCTCCTCTGTGAAGAGAAAAGCAGGAATTTGATGAGAGAATCTGTCCAACTCTATCCGAGGTATCACCAGTATCTTCTCAGTTGATCTCTTTATCTTTAGGGCCTTGAAAACCGTCTTATAGCCAGGAACACATGTCAGCAACAATACTTTTGTACTATTTTCATCACTTTCTACAACTTCCACAATGTTACACTCGCCAACTTTCAGGTCAGAAGATCTATACAAAGCCCAAATTTGTTTTTCACTTGGATAAATACAAAGCCCAAATTTGTTACAATATGAGAAAAGGACTCCAATGGAAGCATTTCCGTTATACCAGCAGAAATTTTGAATAAACCACATGCATTATGTCCAATACTGTAGTTAGATGGGATGTTGCATACTTTAAGTAGTGATGCGTGCAGTGTAAAAGGGTCTGTTTCAATCTGTTTAATTTGTGCATAGCATTGACAAATTCCTCTATTCTTTTCCCAAAATGCCCATACCTGACCAACTTTAAACTTCGAGATCTGCCTGTCAGAGCTGAAGTCATGGCAAATATGCTTTAATATCCACATGCTGGAGATAGTGAAGAAATCCAGGGACTTTTCATAAACCTTTCAGATATTGTGTCTATATCACCATTGGACTGATAGCCAGTTAATCCTCTCGGTGATCGGCGAAGACTAACCATCTCATTATGAAAACCATTCAAGCGCTTACTCGGAGTGTATGACAAACAAGGAGTAGGTTTAACTGTTTCTTCAGGAGATTGAGAACTTTGACCATTAGTTACCCTATCTTTAACACCATTAGGCTGATCACCTCCCTTTAGTCCTCTCGGTGATCGGCGAAGATTAAGCATTTGGCTATCAAGACCATTCATATACTTCTTTCGAGTGTTTGATAAATGAGTAGCAGGTTTGACTTTTTCTACATGAGATTGAGAAGTTTGACCCATAGCATTATTTGGGTTGATCGACACCTTGTTAGAATAAGAATAATCTTCAAGCGGTAGAGAAGCCATATCTAGCTCAAAGGATCCAGAAGGTACACCTTCTCTTTCAGTTCCATTCAGTTTTACTGACTTAATACGATGAGAAAATCTAAGCCGTTCATTGAACGGGATTGTAAGTTTAGCAAGTTCCGCTGGGATTGTTCTCTGAAACACACTTACAAACCCTTTCACTTTCAATAAGAACGCTACAGAGATACCATCATCTTGTACAGAAAGAATCTCCACAATAACAAATTTGTATCTTTTGTGATGTTCTGGGTCCAAACTCCATTCAATATTCCAGTCCTTAAAAAGGGCCCAAATTTCACCTGCTCGGGGATAAATGACGTACGAAAATCTACAACTTCCTTTCTCATATATCATCTGATGAGAAAACATGAGGCTGTTTTATGTTTCCTCTGTTTTCCCCTTCACAAACTTCCCACAGGCAACTGGCAAACCTTCTTCTGCCCATTTAATCTCCGCATTGCTTTCAAGTTCAGGCTCCAACCAAGTGAGCCGCAGCCTAAACTCAGATTTATAAATTCTCCTAACCAGCGCATAGAATCTTGGCAAGCTGTCAAGAGAATCATAGCACGCCCAGATTTGATCAACAGCAAAACAATGTGCCTCTTTATCCTTGTCAAAGTTACTAAATTCTGAATCTGGACAATCTACTATCTCTGGGCTTAAATTGCCTGAATGGTCAAGTGGTACAGGTTCTGCTCCCTTCATTATATGTTTCTCCATGTTCTTAGCATGTTCACATGCTTTTTGTTTGTTCACTTCCTTATCCACATTAGCTGGGTCACAAGATTTATCATCACATGCTGGGACTTCTTCCATTATCCTCAACCTTGATCTGTTTTGCAGGATCAAATCATCACTGCCACCTTCCTGGTACAGAACTTGTTGCTTTTGTCGAGCGGATTTTCTGCGTTCAACACTATCACCGCCAGGACCACCACTAACTCCCTTCAATGCTGTTTCTTCTTCCTCGGAATTATTTTCACTAGATTCTACTACCATCTTTCTTCTTCTTTTGTTCATTCCTTTGGAGATTCCTGTTTCCAAAGGCTTCTGTATATTGACATGTGCCATAGTGACCCCTCCCTGATTCATGACGGTTCTTGAACTACCACCAACTCCAGTGTTCACAGCTTTCTGACGTGCTATATGAGAAGCTACCTCTTCTATATTGACTTTGACCTTTTCCTGTCCTTCAACATCTTTCTGTTGAGGAACAGGTGGCTGAGCCCCGTTGGTACCCAGATTTACACTTTACATCTTTTTGTGAGCAAATGGGCTCCAGCAGCTGCCCCCTGCACACCTATGTCATGAGCAATGAAGAATCTCGAGCACTGCTGACACTGCAATGGTTTGTTTACATATTCTTTGAAATACTCATATTTTATGTTACAGAAAGGACAAAATGTCCAGAATGATGATCGAACACTCGCATTTGATGTTGACTGTTTGTAATGATGATTCATCCCATTGAACTGAGAGCTTGGGACATTTTTGAAATTGCTCTGAACCGTATAAGAGCTTTGATTTCCTTGACGGTTTTGAAGCGTATCAAAGGCTCTGGCAGAATCTCTACACTTCATGTCATATACAGACCGCTTTCCTTTATCCGATGGTACCATATTTGCTTCAGCAATTAGTTTAAATGCAGCTTCAGCACCCAGGAAGTTGTTCTTATCGGGGTGAAGAAGAAGTGCAAGTTTCCGGTACTGTTTCCTGATGGTTGCTTCGTCAGCTACACTCTCAACTTGAAGGATTCCATATAGATCCTTTTCAACACCATATATCTTTTGCTGAGCTGAGCAATGGATATCACAGACTGTAATTAGTTGAGAAATGTTATCTAATTCACACAGCAGTTGTTTGGCCTTCAGAGCAATCTTCCGAGCCCCTTCAAAATCATTCGTAGCCATCTTCTGCTCAGCAAGCATCTTGGCCCGATATGCCTCGTCTTTGGTGCACTCCATTGCCATAATGATATACTCCATTGCCACAATGATATAACAATGCAAAACTACTCAGATGATCTCATTCATAACAAAAACCGAAACCACTCCTTCAGTTTCACAACTTATTCGTCGAATTAAGAATAAAAAAACAAGCTCATAAGGTTCTTCCTCCTCCCTATAATTGAAATCCCAATCTAGAACCACAAAAAGGAAGTGGGAAGTCAGTAGACATTTCAGCTTTTATTTAGAATATATTCTAACAAACAAACAACTGGAAGTCTTATATGACTTATTATCACACCATCAGCAATATAAACCAATCGCTCAGTAAGTAAGAATTAGCTTGTTTACTAACTATAACTGACAATCTGAAGTATTATGCTAAAAGTTCCTATATCCAGGATTATCAAAAAGCAGTATACAATTCGAAACTGTAAATAATAATGTAAACAACATTTATACATATGTTGCACGTCCTATCTTACTATCATACTATGCAATGTGCGACTTTCCCATTTACAATCCTTTCGTTTCACAAAACCACGATTAGTCGCATGTTACTTACAAAGAGAGTGCATTATAATACTGTTGAGTACAGTCATAACATGAATACGACCCAACCTTACAACACATAGTCTTCGCTTATAACTTGTCAACGTCAACTAGAGATACATATTCTATAAACATATAGCCTGGTTTTTCATCACAACTCACATGATCCAATCAAATACTTTTCCTAGAGAACTAGACGAAAACATGGATATGTACACACATATAGCCAGTCACCGGCATCTAAAACCACATTATCCCCAATTATAACTTCTCGGGCATAAAAAGTATTTAAAACGTTTATGTATTGACACGGCCATCAATGACTAAACCACCTCAACAATGCCTTCTACTAAACAACTGTAACCCCAACGTTATTCCGTAAAAGCTTGAATTTCAATCCTATTTGTCATTATATGTAGCGAAATATCCAAGTGAGCAACCGCCTTTCTACTAGAACTTTTTTTTTTTTGGTGACGTCGTTTAAGTTATATGTATCAAAATATATATATTGCTAATAGAATTTTAACCTATTGAATTAGATGGTTATTTCTAATCACACAAGAGTCAGAAAGTACTTCTTATAATCTCAATCAATCGGCATTTCATCAATTACGACAAGCATTATTTTGTAATGAGTATTTGATATATTCCGATGAGAAGTTTCTTAAAATTAAATGAATATGAAGTTTTTTTTTTTTAAAGCTGCAATCATTTCGTATTAAAATCATAAAAAAAGAATTTGAACCGTACGGAAATTCCATAGATGTATTCTAAAAAACTTCCTATTTTTCTCATTTTAGAAAACTTCTCAAATGAATCCACACTTTGATATACATATTACATATATATATATATATATATATATATATATATATATAGTGTGTGTGTGTGTGTGTAATTAAGACGAAATTGTGAAAAAGTACATGTACGGACAGAGAGAGTCAGGTGATCTAAGAGGAAGTAATGAGACGAGATGAAAAGTAGTGCGAGGGAGGGAGCTTACACACACAGCAGCAGAGTGGGAGGGAGAATTCAATAGAGACTGAATAAGGAGGGAAGGGAATTTTTTTCATTTTTATTTATATAAATATATAAAAATACGTAATAATAAAAGAAATAAATGCAAGCAACTACCAACCTCTCTACTCTAGTGGTAAGAAATGGAGTAATGAAGGGAAGACCCCTGGAGCCAAACAAGTTTACCCGACGAGTTAATGGGTTTTTTTTATATATAAAAAAAAAGGTTAAATATATGTTATTAATACTTTTTTGTAAGAATTTCTACCACTCAAAACTCACACATTTTCGTTTTTCCCTCCAAATTGGGTTTAGGATAACTAGAAAATAAGCCTAAATACCCAAAATCATTTTAAATAGATACCTTACTTTTTGAGTTTTCACAAAATACTTACAAAATTACAAATCGGATTGGAAAATCGTAAACCAAATTAGAGAATCGCAAAATAGGGCCTAAATTGCAAATGTGATTGGAGATTTTGGCTAAATCACAAATCTGATTGGAGATTTTGGTTAAATCGCAAATCTCATAGGAGATTTTGCCTAAAACGCAAATCTAATTGGAGATTATTGCCTAAAACGCAATCAACGTCATGATCGAGCTTACTATCACGGGTCAGGGTCAGAACAAGTTCATTGGATCCCCTTTTTACTTACCGTTTTTTGGCACAGTGGACTTCCAACTTCAACATAAAAGGGTGCAGTTTTTCTACATTGTCAACTCATGTCTTCGAGAAGCATATTCAATTCAAGAACTAAAATCATCACAAACTTTCAGTCATGTGTAACTTTTTTTTTTCCAAACACCATCTCAAGTTCTCAACATTTTTCATTTTGCAATATTGGTTGGAATTTGAAAAAAAAAAAAAAAAAAAAAAAAAAGGTCAGCCTACCACATAATAAATTCTGGTTAATACCTATAGCGTTCTAATGTGCAATTGAGTAGCCGCATGGAGAATCAACTATTAGATAATGTACAATTTAGCTTGATGATATGAAGATTCAAGTCATTAATGGATCTGGGGGAACATGAAACTTTTGCACATTGACATTTAATGGCTTGATATCTCTACTTCTCATGTAAGTCAAGAATTGTCCTGGTAATTCTTCCAATAGAGCCTGCACCATTGATACCTCTCCAGCTACACAAAAATTATGGAACAGAGTTAGATTAGATGGAAGGCTTAGTGCACCATGTCAAGCCTTTATATAAGCAGATAATGGACGCCGTTAAATTATGGGTAAGAATATGTTCAGGTTAAAATGGTCATGTTGTTTGGATCCGTCTAGTATATATATCTGTGTGTGTGTGTTTGTTTGTTTGTTTGATTAATTACCTAACTGGATTTATACAATAGCTAAATGAAAAGTTGTGGTGACTTTCAGCACGATTAAACCATTTCCTTAGAGCATTTTCTGTATTTCCCATATTGACCCCTTAGAGGTCAAACATAACCCGAAAATGACCCACTTATAAGTAGGGTAAGTAATAAAATTTAACATCTAATTCCAAAATACAAAAAAATGTGTAAGAATTAGTTTTATTTGTTACTTACGATGTACATTACGCATGGGAACAAACTGAACAATATCTCTAGTAGCTATTCTTCCAGTTGAGCTCTCCAGTCGTTGTCCATTGTCAGCATCCAAAATCTATTAGAGATAGCACATTAGCGATATAAACCTCACACAAAGTGAATCCCTTTCAGGAATCAATAAATATAATGCTACATAAACGATCGTGAACAGAGTATTACATCAAAAAGCAATTTGGTTACACGAGAAACTATTTCCGGAAATGAAAAGAGTGGCCCTCTTACTAAAAGATAAGCATCCACAAGAGTGCTTAGGTGTATAGTATAATAAATCTCCATATCCAATGGGTACCATATACCTATTTCATATTATATGAATGTAGGTACACACCTAGAGTTGGTTAATAACCCATGAAGGGCCAAATGGGTAGATCATCTGTATTGAACAACATATTTTTGTTAACCACATTTGATGCATTAATTTTCATCCCATCATTATTTTTTTAATTTTTTTTGTTTCTTTTTACAAAAACTGTTTCAGGTCAACCCAGCAAGACCATACCAATATATACCCATTACTAGTTTCATTATATATGCCCATTTTGCCACCGCCAAGTACATCTAAGAGCAAAACCAAATATTATATGACTTTAATCTGAGGTTCTAGTCTCCTGGGACAGGGAAAGGTTATCTACCTCCATTTGTTTAAAATCGGCATTTCCCACTCCAACGATTAGAATTGACAGGGGTAGATCAGAGGCCCTGACCAATGCGTCTTTAGTCTCCTGAAGATCGGTTAGAACTCCATCCTAACATAAGATAAGATCTATAAGTTCTAAATACATGAATGAAATAATGTTTCTACAATTATTTTTTTAGTTTGTTACTTATTTACCGTTATAATTAGCAACACAAAGTACTTGCTGGAATTGCTTGAGAGAGATTGAGCAGCTATTTCTGCAGCTTGATTTATTACTGGACCAAATAAAGTGGGTCCGTGAAGAGAGACACTATGCAATGCAGCTCCATAAGCAGCCATTATGCCTTGTACTCTTTCAACCTGTCAAAATGACGATGGTAAGAAACGTACTTCAGCAATGATTATCCAAAGTTCTTTTTACCAAATTCTACATCACGCCCTCCAACATCTATTTCTCCATTTTTCTTTGAACTTTGTACATCATTAATGTATAAAGCAAAATTCAAAGTTTAACAAATAATATAATGTCTTTTAAACATCACAGCTTAGCCATATAGGGAGCTGTAAAGCCTCTGAACACAAATTTAGAGAACTTTTGACACAAACTGTTCAATTTGTCTCCCGTTTCACTTTTAGCTACTTTTTTATATTCTACCAGTTCGGCCTGATACTGAAAATTCAACTCCATCTATCCCTTCACCCATTAAAAGATGGTTCTACCTCAGAGTTTCCAGCATTTCCATTCAAGTTGAAGCAATGAGATACAGTGTTATTTAAGAACTTTCCACCAAAACCCCAAGCAGGAAAGCGTTTATCATAATCATAAACTTGTATGACTTCCCCAACCTCCATTATTGCCTGTAAAGAGAAAAAGCAGATATGTTACCACCAGTTGTAAATTTTCTCTAGTTCCACTTTATGATGTAACAGTGTGAATATGCACAGGATTCAAAGTGCTATGCCACCCCTGAACGTAACTATAACTGAACATTATCTCCAACTAAGATGCCTAAGGTGCAAAATGGGCAGGTCAGGTTCATAGGTAGGGGGCAAAACACCCAGTTTTTCTGGTTGGGTTTGATTGACCTTATATTTCTGTCCAAAATTACTACAAGTTCTATAGAAATATTACTGTGTCAACAATGATCACAAAAATATACTATTTCAATAATAACCTAAGTTTAAATAAACAACTTCGGAAGCTTCATGCATCAAAATGGGCTGGGTTGGACCACTCCACCAATTCTTTGAAACTTTTTTACTCATTTGACATATACAAAATAAAAAATAACCCGAATAGAAAAAGCACAAGTAAATAGATCAATGTTTGCCAGCTCCTATTAAAAGTTCTAATAAAATATCTATAAACAGAAACATTTAACGGAAGTGAAATAGACAGAAAGCCCACTTGCTGGTATGCATTTAAGCGGCCAGAATGATCAATGTAATGCAAGGAATCTGGATTTCGAGGATCTCCATTCGATGCTGCGAAGAATTGAAAGTCGCGAGAATCAACTAAACAGGTCACCAGGTAGATAAATACATTTTAGCATAATCAAACTTAGCCCACTTACCAGTAAAATCAACAGCAACCATGAAGTTCAGCTCAAACCCGCTAGAAATATAATCAAGAAAACTATGGAGTTCCTTCTCGTCATATTGATCAACAAAAAGTTTACCCTTGAGAATCTACATTAAAATAGAAGACATGATCAAAATGCACATACTTAGTAAAATTCAGTTGAGCCATTACCTTTCTTAGTCAAACTTATATGCACTCATATCCTCTGACTCATAAATTAATTAAAATATGAATGACATACTTCAAAATTATAGCACAATATTGAACACTGTCTACCTTCTCATGGGCTTGATGACGAGAAGATGGGAAGACAAAACTCATCCCTGTTTTCGATGTGTAAAGTTTTTCCATGTCTTGAATTGATGTCTGCAGTTTACTGCCAACAAAAAAAAGCTTTGCCAATTATTTGCCCATAGTTGAAAAATCAACAAGCCTATTATCCATTAATTAGCGTGGGCAAAAGAAGAAACTGAATAAAAATCTAAAAAATGGTAAACCCCGGTAATCCTCCACGCGAATAGCACTATTTGACACACCCTGAAAGGTCAATTGTATTCATTGCTCAGATCTATTTTGACTATTTTACCCATTTTAAATTATTGTAGTGAAACACAGAGAACAAAAGGACACAATTTTGCATAAAAGTGTGATGTCATTTAGGCATCTACAACATAAATAACAAATTAATTACCCAATTAGTGTGTGGTTGCCATTGCTGTTGAAGTCAAAACACTCTATCAGCAGAGGGTTATCCTGTATAATCAATAGAATAGCATATATAAAGAGGCATGTATTAGTAGAACGCTATGACGCTGAAGATCACATGTCTATAAAAAGAGAAAACTGATATAAATAATAATAACTGAAGCACTATTTTCATCTTAAATCTAGAATAACGTTAGTGACCAAGGATTAGCCATCTTTACCTTGCTCACATATTGCTGCATGCTTATACATAAAGGCTTCCATAGTGGATTCAAATTGTTGTTAACTACTTCTGTCTTGCATATAGGAATAGGACTTCCAGCCTCAACAATCCTAGAGATTCGTAAAAAGGGATCCTGAAGAGGTAAAAAACATATTAAAAGTAATCTAACTGCCCATAGTTATACTACAGTAGCTTGTCAATGAGTAATTACACTTTTAGAGAACATGTCCTTGTTATCCAAGTTTGAACATCGAAGTTTCATGGTAACGGCCATTTTGGACGCTATGGTTTCCTCTGCATGAACAGTTATTGAACCTAAACTTCCAACGCCATGCCCATTTCTACCATGAAGTTTTAGGGTCATACTTCGGCTCTTGAGAGTCATGATCTGCAAAGAGAAGAATAGGTACCGACTTGATCAGGCATTGATAAAATTTAGCTCGGGTTATAAAATAATAAAACTTCGCAGAAAATTTCTTAAGAGTAGGTATACAGAGATGGAAAATAGGGGAGTTGTGTGCAGGTTCTGATTAAATGGATCAAATGAAAATCGGAGCCGAGTTCGATTGACCCACTATTTTCATTTTCATCTATAATATAGTTAAAAACTTAACATTATATAAAACAACTAATATATTAAACACAGCAATTAAATAATATTCTATCATCTTTGTTTAATCATTCAAATATTTGAGACTTATTATAATCATAGTCTCATATAAACAAATCAAAAATTCAAATTGATGTAAGACTGGAGAAACAATTGCCTTGTTAATCAGTCATTTGTTTTCAGATATAGATAGAAAAAAAATGCTGAAACAGCAGACAAGTTTAGAGCTAAACTTACCTCTGACAAAATACAGTTAGCTTCACCAACAAAATCTTGGTCTTTTAGGTTCAGTGTCTGCACATCATATAAACAGTTAAAGATGAGTATGACAATCTAATAATAGATTAAACAAATTTAAACAGCATACAAGGTTAACAACCCAGACACAAAACTACACGAGATGTGTAATAAAAGTTATGTGCACCTTTGTTGGCACATTATGATACTTGGTATCCACGTCATAAACCTGAAAGCTGGAGAAAAACAAGATATGAGAACTTCTTAAATCTTCAATGGCATTTACCAGAGCTTATGGAGATCTGAACAGGCTAACAAAATGCTTACATTAGTGGCTGAACAACCTCGAAGTGAAATGCAACATTGATTTTCTGAATCCACATGGGATTCAAGCTGTTCATGATCACCTCTGTTCGACCAAGTTCCTCTAGAGTTCCATCTTTCCTCTTGGCATATACAACTGCCATTGGGTCACTCTACAATTCCAGAAAGAAATAACAATATAACATAAACACATTCTTAATTTCGTAGCAATTCAGAGCAATAGGAAAATATGCATATATGTAAGGTACACTATCCAGACTTATTTTAACATGAAGCAAGAAACATATAAGAAAAAGATAGAAGACCAATTCCAAACCTAATCATGAGTTAATACTCTATTCATGTTGTACATCCTTCCAAAGATCTTATTAGCTGGTTACTATCAATAATCCAATTTATGTTGACATTACTTACACAGATATCTGGTAAACTAGAATTAGTGTAGCATGACCCAACCATCAGCTATTTTGACAGGAAATCAAAATAAAATACAATGGAAGGAAAATAACTAAAATTTACGGGACCATAGATATAAAAACTGTTTAGAGCCTTAGATTACCTTAGATAGGATATCGAGATCACGTAACTTTAAAGCTGATAAAGATAGCTGCAAAATTAACAAAGGGAATCAGTCACAGATGGAGGGTAACTGCTTCCAAGACATAAAAAAGAACAATTACTAACACCTTGCAAAAAGCCTTTACAGAAAGCAGGTACACACTTGTTATTTCCAGTATCAATGTCAACAACTTTCAGATCAAGAAAGACACGATTCCTAATATATGTTTTGGACATTTTTGAAGCTACATTGACTTTTTGTTAATGCAAATTGTGAACTATGAATAGTTTTGTAACACTGGCTAAACACAGAAGATTTATGTAAAATTTGTCAAAAATTATAAATCAGTCAATTATTATGCTGCAGGAGGTCCATATCTTTACTTTTCGCTGTAATAATATTGGGCATGTGCAGCTTATGTTTTTCTCTTCAAGCTAACATTGTTTTCTTCCGTTTAAACTCTTCTTTTCTTTTTTTAACTTTGTTTGTATGTTTCACCATGCAGCCTTTTCCATGTGTATGTGCGTGTTAGTAGATAGATTACAAGCACAAATTATGTGGAATGTTGCTCTTGAGCCTTATCTGCCCTACCACTTACCAAGCTCAAGCTGATACTCCGCATAAAAATCAACTTACAATGAAAAAGCTTACGAACTTGTTCATAGAAACTGCAAATGTTGGTATATTAGTTTAAAATGGATGAGATCAGAAAAGTTTTCAAATACTGTAGGTTTTGAATATGGAAATAAAACAACCTTAGTCAAACCACATAGTAAGAGACAAAAATAAATCTACGGTAGTCTATAATACATCCAAAAACGGGACCACGAAATACTCAGAACCACGAAAAGCCATTAGCAATTGGCCTCGTTGTCACGTTGACTAAACAATCGAAACTAAAATTAAAAATTTGGTTAAAGACATAATTTATCTACTATATGAACAACGATATCAAGATGCTGTCCAGCGCAGCATAAACGATGAAAATAATTTAAGCTCCACCAAGGAATATAAAAAGATAATAAAGAAAAAGCTTGACAATGCCTCATAAGTGAGCAGATGTAAATCCTATGGCCCTTGGAATAAATGTATTATCAGATAACCACTACATTTATGTGGTCATATTCTGATTCCCTGCCTAAATGTAAGACAATATAAATTTGGACATTCTTTTATCTATTACTATGTGAGTCAACATGCAGTCTCTTTTCAAGTCAAAGAAGCAAGACTTTCTGCACAACAGTCAATATCGCAAGAACTTTCAAAACCCCAATGTCCCTTTCAGTAATTCTTACTATTGGATAAACAATACATACTAGAGTTTAAGATGTAGACTTGAGTATCTTCTGTCTATACAATAAACTTCATAGTATATATCTCTAGATAAAACATGCACAAGAAGTTTTGCGCTTACAATTCACATTACAAACATATTATTTGGATTGCAAAATCCAAAGCCACATTTTAAGATTAATTAATTAACGCCGCTCAAGGTGGGAGGCCTAGTGGTAAGGTGTCCGGAAAGGATAAATATATCAGATAAAAATTCTATAAAACGGTCACATGAATATTGCATCTGAGTCAAAGACTCGAGTCACTCGACTCTTTCCAAGGATCCCTCTCCATTGCATTTAATTTTTAGTTTATTTATAGGGAAAACCAGGCCAAACACGAAAGAGTCAGTATTTATCAATTAGGTTAATATTGAGTACATTGTCAATAACAATAGACACTTGTTTGAGTCAATAAAAAACACTAAATAAAATAACAGGAATAATGACAACTAAAAAAAGTAAGTAAGTTCAGTGCCGTCTTCCGCGGGTTTTGAGCCCCAATACCTTGACGGTGCATTTGGGAGGTTAAGATGTAAGCAGACCTTACCTCTACCTAAGTAGAGAGGCTGCTTCTAGTTTCTACCTAAATGGTAGAAAAGGCCCTCCAACCTTTGCATGGGAAGAGGATCGAACCCATGACCTCTGTCGGCAAGGGTGTCAATAAAATAACAAGAATAATGACAACTGTATTATATATTTATATACACACACATACATACATACAAATTTTATATGTATATACACACATATAGATAAAAGAGAGGACCTCAATTTTGGTATAAAGAGGTTGAAGGCCTTTAGAGAGAAAGAAGTGATCAACAGCTTCATCAACTTGACCGCCGACCCCAACGTTGTTGCTACCACCACCTCTTTGTTGTTGTAATCGGAGGTCATGTCCGCCACCGGCACCACCGCCCCCGCCCACCGCAGCTTTTCCTCCGCTTACGTCAGAAAAACAACCTCCCATTCTGGATGAATTCTTTTCTTTTGATTTAACCTAACACACACACACACACACAATTTTTTCTTTTATATTTTGACTTTGATTTTTGACAGAGACGGCAAGCCAACCAATTCACCTAAATCCTAACGATTACGAGTATGTATTATTATTATTAAACTTTATATTATTTGTTCTTTTTATAGACTACCCCTTTGGAAACAATGTGGCACCTCCCTTTCGCATTCTAGGAAATTATTCAGACTCTTTTCGTAAACTTTCATGTCAATTTTTCACTCGTTTTTGATTATATCTTGAGAAAACTGAACAGACTTTTTTAAAATATTATGTCAATTTATTTTTTATTTATTTAAATTATCTATACTAATTCTTTTTTTTTTTAAGGTTAGGATAACACGTTAATCCGGACAAAGTTGGCGCTAAAGAGTCCTTTCACCTCTAACCTAATAAAGGATACCTTCAACTAAACCACCTGAAGACACAACATTTAATTGGGATAAAATTTTGCCTCATCTGCAGGACTCAAATCTAATTTACTGAATTATTTGAAATTCCTTAAAATGTCTTTCTCAATGTCTTGAACTCGATACCTCCAGCATGTAAAACTAATACTCAACCACTGAGCTATAATGCGAAGGTATTCTAATAAAAAGAAATAGCCCTATGTTGAAAATTACATGGGAAAAAATGTCTAAAATACCATTAATGAATATATTACACTACCAATCTTTAATCTTTTGAAATATCTCCAATTATCATTTACATCAATTATCTACATCACTCGACGCCGCCTCTACCAGAAACAGTCGCCCCCACCACCACACTGTCGCTGCCATGAACGCCGATGCATTGTGCAGGTATCGTGCTATAAGCCTTTATTATGTAGATTAATTGCTAATAATAACAATAACTATTTAAAATATGATTTATAAAACAATTTAAATTATTAGTAATTAAAAAATATTGATCATTATAGTTATAAATTAATTATATAAATCAATTTATTATACTTTGAATTCATTATTATATATATTATGGGGGAAGAGAATATGAAGCTGACACCTAAGTTGGGTGAAAAACCCTTCACGTACCTTTTTTAAACCATAAAAATCATGGGGGCCAAACATTTATTTAAAATATTAGTATGTGAGGGATTTTTCACCCAAATTAGATGTATAACAGTCTCATACTCACTTTTCTCATATTATATATATATATATATATATTACACATTAAAATTAGCGTAAGTCTTTTTCTTTTCATCAAACTACAATAAAATGACCAAACGGGTCAATGACTAATTTATAAAAAACCATTGTTTCTGAAACAATAAAACCATCAACATCATTATCATAAATCAATAGTCATAATCCACTTTAAAATCATATCATTCAATTTGTTGACACATTTCAGTAAATAACTATTACCTTATATATACAACAACACATACATACATAGTTACATAGTAACATAGATAGTTACATACATACATACATACAAATATACATGTACACGTTTTTGATAATAACATATTTTTAAAACGACATTCTAATCTACTCCTACTCCTACTCTTAAATTAGTAATTTAAAATTACATACATGTCTGGGGATGAAACTCAGAACTCTCGAAAATTCCCTATTAATCCACCCCACAAATGTAGAAAGTGGGACTCGAACCCAGGTGGATCCCTCCAAGGTCAAAGACCTTACCAATGGGCCACTAATCCGGTTTATTTGACACTTACATAAATCAATCTCTCATTTCTCATTATAATTATTTATCTAATATTTAAAAAATCGGTACGTACCAATCGGTTCTATCGGTAAAACCACGCACAGATTGGTTTTCTGATACAACTAATCCGGTTTTTCACTATTTGTTACCGCCGGTTTCGTCCGGTTAAACTGGTTCCTTTATTGAGAAAAATCTATTATGTAGTTGACTACAAAATTGATAGATGTAGTCACGCAAACAGATCAAATGAATGATTGATATAATACAAAAATGTCCTCCTGTGCATCAAAAAAATATTTAGTCAACATCATCAAAGACAAGCTATTATATTTTATATAAAAAAAGTTTTGATAATTCTTTGAATAATTTTTATGATATTTTAATGTTATTTTTGTTGTTTGTGAACTTTAAAAGTTATATTTTGCCATAAAATATCTATTTGTTATTATTTTTTATTGAATTGTAATTGTATGTTGACTATTTTCGTTGGTTGTAACAAGTTTAGTAACATTTTTATAAGATATATATATATATATATATAGGATTGAGTATTGTAAAACAAGTATTAAAGTAAAATAAATAAGATAAGGTCTTGACCCTTAGATTATGGTTAAATTGATGCACGAAGATTCACGAAGCAATTGATGCACGATGGTTTTCATGATGCACATTGATATTCTGTGAATAGAAAACTATTGTTTTATTTGTTTTACTTTAATACTTGTTTTATTTTACCTAAACTAATATAAATACATATATTAAAAATACCACTTTTTAAGTTAAAAAATTATAATAATAATATAAATACCAATACACTAACACAATTAGTATTTCATGCAAGCATGAATGTACTTAAACACTCACAATGATGCTCAAGCTTTACTGAATTTGTACATCTAAAACGGTCAATCGGTCATATGTTAAAAAGAAACAGATACTTAAGGGATTTAGTGGACATTGAGTGGCTTAATATCTCTACTTCTCATCCAAGTCAAGAATTGCCCTGGTAACTCTTTTAATAGAGCCCTCACCATCGATATCTCTTCATCTACACAAAAAAGTTATATGACATGTTAATTTAGATGGACCAAATGGTAGTCATGTATAGAAATAATAAAACCAAAAAGTTAAGTTGGATAATAGTTAACTAGATTTACAACACGAGTAGTTATCCAAGATATTTAATCAAACGAATTTAGGAAGTTGTATACATTAAATTAGGCGACTTTCAGCCCGTTTCATTTCTAGCTATGTTTTCTTTATGTTTGTTTGAACCCGGCCATTCCAGATTACACATAACCCAAATGCACGTCGTAAATAATAATGGTAGGCATCTCTAACCCTCTACATATAAATTGTGTAAGAAGTAGTAGTTTACATGTTACTTACGTTGTACATTACGCATGGGAACAAATTGGACGAAATCTCGAGTCGCTATTCTTCCAGTTGAACTCACTAGTCTTTGTCCATTATCACCATCCAAAATCTGTTCAATAGTACGTTAAGGATGCAGATCACATACATGGAAATTGCTCTAAGTAAATAATGTTTCATGTAGAAGTTGTTCAAATTTTAACTTCTAACAACTTGTTCAAAACTTATTGTCTATACTACATGTTGGAATAAACATGATTCGATTCGAGTGATAAAACATCCTCAATCGTCCTGTGGAACCTGTAAGAACATTAAAGCATAATTGCTATTGATTTCGAGTTCCCATAACAAGGTGATTGAGTAATAATGGGATGGGAAATTCGTCTAGAACATGATGAACGAATTTAGAGAGAGGAGGCACACGAAAATTAGGGTATAAGGTGTATTACCCTTAAAGTGCTATGGTAAAAATGTCTCAGAAAAAATTATTTTTGAAAAATTAGAGACAAATTCAGCCATAAAATTATAGGGTAAAATAGTAAGCACGAACACATTCATCAGCTAAGATCGTCTTTAGTATACACAAACTTAAGTAATAACTTGTGATCAAGCAAGCACAAAGTTAGGTAATAGTTCGTGATAACATAAGCACGAAGTCATCATAAGTCGTGTTGACATTGGAACGAAAATATCAATAAGTCGTGAGGACATAAGCACAAAGATATCATAAAGTCGTGATGATGTCAGCACGAAGATGTCATAAACTCGTGATGACGTAAGCACGAGGTTTGTAGCTAATTCGTGTATGAAATTAAGCTGAAGTTCGTGGTGACATAAGCATAAGTTCGCGATGACCTAAGCGTGAATTCGTGATGACGTAAACGCGAGGAGCTGCAGAAACCATGATGACGTCAGCACGAAGCTCGTGTGATGTCAGCACGAAGTTCATAATCTGCAGATTTTTAGTTCGCGAAATTCATCAAATTCGAACCGAATCGCGACTTATTGTTCGTAACGAGGCTCTGATACCACATGTTGGAATAAACATGATTCAATTCGAGTGATAAAACATCCCCAATCGTCCTGTGGAACCTGTAAGAACATTAAAGCATAATTGCTATTGATTTCGGGTTCCCATAACAAGGTGATTGAGTAATAATGGGATGGGAAATTCGTCTAGAACATGATGAACGAATTTAGAGGGAGGAGGCATACGAAAATTAGGGTATAAGGTGTGTGTGTATTAACCTTAACTTAGGGTTAACCCTTTGGTGTTTAATGTGTGCATCATTAGTCCACTTAGTTACAATCACCTAATGGGAAACCCTATACTACGTTTCTAAGAGTAAATATGCCCATTATATATTTATTAGACATAGGGATTTCAGTTATCGTCAATTATCATATCAGAAATGATAGATGATCAGTGACGGTCACACTAACGTGGTTCCAACACTACATTCAATTTTTTTTCTAACCACTCCTATGTAAACTTAAAGGAAATACTAAATACCTCGTCGCTTTTTTTTTATATATAATAAACATCTCGATATATTTAAATTGGGAAGGTCGGAGTACTGTTTTAGGATATAGTACAAATTGGGCTCCTTATCCAGTGGTACCTATTTTACAGTTATAATTCCCATCAATGATTAATGAATGACAATTACATCTACGAGACTTTTTGACATTTAGAAAGCAATAGGAAAAGACTTCCAACATTTATTGTTAATGCCTAAAGTATTCCAGTTATTTATGTCACAAAATATGAGGAAAAAATGTGTTTAGAGCCAGCACGACCTGACTCGAATGGTTTATTAGTACCAAAAAGCTACACGTTATGACAACACCCTTTTTGATTTGTTACATAACTAGTCCATTTTTCGATCTTTAGGTGCATATTGATCTAACAACATGAACATAAGTTTAAACGGTATGACTTTCTGTCCAGAAAAAATGATTTTTACCTCCATTTGTTGAAAATCAGCGTTTCCCACGCCAACTATTAGAATTGACAAGGGTAGATCAGAGGCCCTGACCAATGCGTCTGTAGTCTCTTGAAGGTCTGTGAGAACTCCATCCTACAAATATGATCAAATCTGTAAATTCTCAAAGAGTATATAAGAGTAATGCTTCTCTGCTTTTGTGTTGATACATGTAACATGTTTACCGTTATAATTAGCAACACAAAGTACTTGTTGGAATTGGCTGCGAGAGATTGAGAAGCTATTTCTGCAGCTCGATTTACTACTTGACCAAATAATGTAGGTCCACTTAGAGAGACGGTATGCAAAGCAGTTTGATAAGCATTCATTATGCCTTGTACTCCGTCAACCTACGAAACGAGGAGGGTAAGAAAATGCATTAGTTCAGGGTACAAGTGAGTGTAGTTTAGCAATTGGAGAATTAAGTATACTTACGAACACATAGTATATCATTTATCATGACAATAAACATTGTTTTTATGCAAAACAATCTGGTATGTTGGAAGTGTTTCAATTTAAGTTAAAAGGGGTTTTTGATTTGTATTATGAGCATTCCGATTTTAGGTACTCTTTTTACATTCTACGCATTGGACCTGTTCATAGGTATGTGGTAACATTCACCACCTCTAGTCTATAAGTAAGACTTGCAGATTTCTTTCATTATGACAGAGGTTATACCTCAAAGCTTCCATTCAGGTTGAAACAATGCGATAGAAAGCCATTGTACATTTTTGCACCAAAACCCCAAGCAGGAAAGAGTTTATCGTAATCATAAACTTGTATAACTTCCCCGACCCCCACAATAGCCTGTAGGAGAAAACATAAAATCATTAACTTTATGAAAATTAGCCATATAAAAAGCCCTTTAGTGGAACTACCATTAGACGAGATCAATGTTGTAAGAGACTATATGTGACAAAATGGGCGGGTTGGATAAAGGTTCAAATGATTAGCTTATATACAGAACTTGCAACATTGCTGTCCAAATTTGTTTTACGAGTAATTCATTAGTGTTAAATGTGATAACAAGAATTTATTTTCAATTATCTAACTTTTACAATTAGAATGATTTAAATTTTCATAAGCATTAGAAATACACTTATGTTTGACCCCAATGGACCAATTCATTAGTCATTAGTTCTATATGCACAAGTATAGAGAATATTTTCTATGGATGATTACAAAGTAAGAGATTAGCTATGTAACCTGCTGGTATGCATTTAATCGGCCAGATGGATCTATGTAATGCAATGAATCTGCCCTCCGAGGATCTCCATTTGACACTAGGAATGAAAGTTGAGCATATTAAAGATATTAAGCATCAGGGAGATAATAGATTTTATAATAAATGTATGCACACTTACATGTAAAATCAACAGCAACCATAAAGTTCAGCTCAAACCCGCTAGAAATATAATCAAGGAAGCTATAGAGTTCCTTCTCTTCATACCCGTCCACAAAAAGTTTACCCTTGAGAACCTATAATATGTAATTGAGTATGTTCACACATTATCTATATACAATTACTTTATTATAGAGATTTATCTGTCTCAAAATAAATTTCAATTAGAGCCAGTTAGAAAACTTTCTTGTCAAATACATATATTCTCTTTCTCATATATGAGTAATTCTTTTAGAAGAATAATATAGAAATGTTAAGTAGCTTTTGGAGATTTTACTACAACAAATGAGCACAATCTACCTTCTCAGGTCCACGGGGACGAGAAGAAGGATAGACGAAATTTGCAGCTGCTTTTGCATCATAAAGTTTTCTCAAGTCTTGAATTGACGTCTGCAGTTTCCTGTCAACAGTTGTTGAATATAGTTTAATTCCCTATATTATTTTTGTTTGTAACAGAAAAAATGTCCGCTGACCATGTAAGTTCCAGTGGTCTAGCAGCGAAGAATGAAACCAACAAGGAATTAGCCTAGTGGTAAGGCAAGCACTTGGTGACCTTAAGGTCTCAGGTTCGATCCCCGCTGGGGACAAAATATAATTCTTTAAGGTACCCGTTACCAATGAAGCCTAGACCCATATATGAAGTTTAAATACGCGGGTTCGATCCTTCGAGGTGCCCAGATCATGTGGGGATTAGGATGGAGCTATTTTACCAGCATCATATGGCTTATACGGGGTGGGTCGATGGGTATCCAATTGTGGTACCGGGGTTAGGGTTCCCCCCATTACCCTAAGAATGAAAGCTTAGGGACTGCTATGGTCAATTATAATTTCTCATACATATACAACGTCTGCAGTAGATTTAAGCCTCAACGGGTTTCACTAACAAAAGTGTTCCTGTTTATTTTGTTTTATTACCATCTGATATAACTTTGTTGAATAAGTTCCATTCTTTGTGAGAATTATAGTTTAATTTGGTGTAGGAAACTTTTACTTCGAGTAAATAAAGTTCACAACCACAAATAATAATATAATCACCCGATTAATGTGTGCGTGCCACTGTTATTGAAGTCAAAACACTCTACAAGTAAGGGGTTTTCCTGTAAAAATAGATTAAAATAGATGTAAATTTATATATAAGATCAAAGATGTGTGAAATCATGAATTAGAAGAATGGGATGACATTCAGAACCACTCCGACTAACATCAAGAGACAACTATTAACTAGAAAACCATCATATATGGATAAGCTATGTTCACCTTGCTTACGTACTGCTGCATATTTATACTTAACGGCTTCCAAACCGGGTTCAGGTTATTGTTCATTGCTTCGGTTTTGCAAATTGGAATAGGACCTCCAGTCTCAACAATCCTAGAGATTCTTAAGAAAGGATCCTGAAGAAGTCAAATATAAAGTAGTAAGAATGATCCGCCAACTATCAAACTGAAAATGATTATATATATTTCTATTAGTAGTTGTTCATCGAGTATTACACTTTTAGAGAACCGCTCTTTATTATCCAAGTTTGAGCATCGCAGTCTCATTTCAATAGCCATTTTGGAAGAAACGGTTTCCTCTGCATGAACACTTATCAAACCACACTCAATATCATTCCCATTTTCACTACAAAGTTTTAGGGTCATGCTTCGGCTTTGGCGAGTCATGATCTGCCATTTAAAGGAACAAAAAGTAAATTTGATCAGGCGAATCTATCAACATTGATAAAACTCAGCTTACGAGTAATACAACTTAATTTTAGGTGATTTATTGGGATAAGTTAAGATGATCATATAGATGTAACAAAATGGGTGGATTTAGCAATGGGTCAAAACGGTCAGATTAGTCCAAAAAACTTAAGTAAATAAAAGAACATTCTTTTACATCATATATACTACGTACTTCAATTATGTGCAAAAATTATCAATAATAAACCAAAAGGTATTAGCAAGTAAACCAAACCGAGTCTCAACTGCAAATTCTTAATAGCTTTTTTAGTTTTTGCTCATTTCTGACACTTTCAGGTATGTTTTCTAAGTCGAACAAACATATAAGATGAACAAAATAACCTAAATTGGCCCCCCTTTTTTTTTTCTTTTTTTTTTTCCCATTTGGGCCAAATTTTATCTTCCAATACATCTTGTAAAATCTACTAGTTACAAAAACTTAAAAAGCTTCATTCAAAGTGATATAATTCTATTTTGCATCGGTAATGTGATACTTATACAAACAATACGATGATTCAAAGTCTTGTAAGAACATGAATAAGAGATTGTTTGTAATTCTAAACAAATAGGATCATTAGCAGACATGTCTGAAATCAGTACATGTTCGAATTTCATGACTAGAAAACTATTTGCAATAATAACCGAGAATTCTAGAATTCTTACCTCTGACAAAACACAGTTTGCTTCACCACAATAATCATGGTCTTTCAGGTCCAACATCTGCACAACATAAACTCAGCAAAATTTATATTTTATTAGTTATTTATGACTTGAAACAGATTGAACAAGTTTAAGTAGAACATAAATTAAGCAATCAAACAAACCCAAATCTACACGAGAGTTAAAATTAAAAGAAAAGTTATATGCACCTTTGTTGGTACATTATGAAATTTTGTATCCACATCATACACCTGAAATCTGGGGAAAGCACACGAGATATGCATATAATTTACTAACGTGTCTTTGGCGTCTAGCAGACTAATTACGGCAAGTGAACAAATTCATTGGACACTTACACTAAAGGCTGAACAATCTCAAAGTGAAATGCGACATTGATTTTCTGAATCCACGTAGGATTTAAGCTATTCAAGATAACCTCTGTGCGGCCAAGTTCCTCCAGAGTCCCATCTCTCTTCTTGGCATATACAACTGCCATCGGATCACTCTACAATTTAGGAAATATACGTTCACATATTTTAGATTTATAAAAAACTATAAATATATGAGTGTACCCAATACACTTAAATTTTAACATAAAACTTATGCTATAGTAAGAGATAGGATACCGAGTCCAAACATTTGTTTTTGGATTATGAAATTAAGTACTAGGGATCGAGATTACCTTTGACATGATGTCACGATCACGCAATCTTGAAGCTGATAAAGATAACTGCAATGCAGTATCAAATTAGTATAAGTCACATAATAACATTTTACTAGCAAGAGGTATAGAAAAGAAATTTCAACCATATCATTAATTTGTAGATTAGCTTCTTTTTTTTCTATATATTGCCCCAGCACATAAAATATGGTGAGAGTTTTCATAAACTTTGTAATACGTCCCGAATTATACTGTCTTAGCTGAGAGTTTTCAGAAAAATGTATATACTTTCATCTTATTCCAAATATAACAACTAATGGTTATGTGAAGCTAAAAGTCCTCTTTTCAAACCACGAGTAATTCCTAATGATCACATACACACAACAATGAAGGTATATATATTCTTTCGAACGAAAAACTGTCAAATTTACTCTTATTCGTAAACAATCCCAAATAACCTAAAAATTCACCATAACATGGATTAGGCCTCAGACTTCTCCAGACACGAGCTTCTACCAAAAGGGCTGATCCCACATTGGCATAATATAATATATTAGTATATAACACTGGTTCGATCAATTGTTTTAAAAACAAATTCATCGTTGTAAGCTTAATTAAGGCAAAATTATTTGCGTAAAAAATCATGATATACCAGTCCTTTATATACATCCAATATTATTTGCATATAAATGCATACCTCAATTTGAGTGTAGATTGGTTCAAGGCCTTTGGTGTGAAAAAAGTAATCAACAGCTTCATCTTGATCAATCGTGCCAGAAGATGTATCAACAACAATGTTGCCACTACGACCGCTTCTTTGATGCTGCCGGTTATGGCCACCACCACCACCTCCTCCCACCGCAGCTTTTCCTCCGCTTACATCTGAAAAACATCCTCCCATTCAATTTGATCAAAAATGCTCACCGATTAAGCCAGATATATTCCTTTTGTTTGTTTTGAGTCCACATATATATATATATATATATATATATATGCATGCATGCATAAATTATACTTCTAAAAAGTGTGTATTCATGTCTATATTTAGATTAGATATACTATAGTAAATATACATGGAAATGTTTCGGAAGTTTCTGAAATCGTATAATTAGGAACAAAAGGTGTGAATAAACCATAGATTTAAGTATGTAATACTGTTTTATCGGATCAAGTAAATTGATTTAGAAATTTATAATTCGATCTATATATATGATTCATTCTTAATAGATTAGTAATATAATGGATCTTAAAGGTTGTGGTCTTATACAATATATCTTCTATATACTTCTATGTATAGGGATGCAAAAGAAGAACGTTTGCGAATAGTTAATTCGTTTAAAATTGTTCAATAGGAAGTTTATTTGTGTTTATTCATTTAGTAAATGAAATAACGTGAACAATATTTTTCATTTGTTAATAAATATCCTATTATGACCTTTATTTGTCGGGTTTGATCGTGTTAAAGAAGTTGGAATTTAAACGTGGAGATCTCAAACATACCATCTTTTCGATCCTTGTTTGTGATTGAGGTTTTCCCATTTTGTTTTTCATACAGAGTAAACTAGATAGTCTACCAAATTGAAAAGTTGTAAAATCGAATAGTAAAACCAAAAGCGGAACTTTAATTTACCACATGATCAAAACCGGAATTCCTACCTGTCATGTCACATGGTAGAGGCTTGCCGAGGACAGTGGCACGTGAAGGAGCCGTAGCTGCTATCTCCAGTCCTTTTCGTATTTTTTATGCATCGAGTTCTTGTTAAAATTAAGAAATTCCATCCTTATCAATCTACAAATGTTTGAAACAATCAACTGAAGCCCCATTTAAAAAATTGACATCATGCTATTGGCGTGTTAGTGCATAGTGTGGTTTTCTGGGTCTCAGCTTCAAATACTGTCATATGCAAATGTGGTGAGGATTAATAATGTTATACTCATTTAACACATGAAAAACAAATCGTTTAAGGCATTGCCTGAAATAGAACCGACGTGTATGTATCTGTGTGGAGAGTTTCCGCCATTTATCGGTCGTTGGCTTAAAAAAAAGAATAAAATAAAGTAAATAGACATCTTGATGTTAGTATTTTCCTCATCCCTAATCAAATTTGCTTTTTGGACGAATAAAAAACGAAAAAAGAAGGAACCTTCCCTATATTATTTATTTAATTTAAATAAATTAATTATTATTGTTATTACTCGTACATCATTCATAGAGAAAGTAAACTCTGTGACCACCTCTAACATAAAGAAACATATATAATCAAGCTATAAATCTACATTTATTTTCCCAAGGACTCTGTTCCACCGAACGCCGCCGTGATTTACCAATCGGAAACCATGAATTCCGACGCCGACGAAGGACTTGACGATCCACTTGACAACCTCTCAAAAATCCAATCAAAAATGGAAAATCTCCACACCCTCTTATCCGATTCACTAAAAACCAACACAATCATCCCACAATCTCATATGCAATTCATCTCTAATGAAATCACTCATGCAATCACTCAACTTATCTTAAATGGCACAGCCCTTGTTTCATTTTCTCAGTCAACCCCACCGTTGACTTTACCCAAAACTTTGTCGGATTCTGGTTTCGAGAGTTTTAAGGATGGCCATGTTGGTCTTTCAACGTTTTCGAAAACCGAAGAACAAGATGATGGTCATGAAGAAGATATTGTTGAGCTGGATGCTGTTGAATTGCTGGCTGAACATTTACATTTTTGTGATTTTTGTGGTAAGGGTTTTAAACGTGATGCGAATTTAAGAATGCATATGAGAGCCCACGGAAATAAGTATAAGACAGTTGAGGCGTTAGCAAAACCCGAAAAATCGGTTGAAACTTTTGGTAGTGTAGGAGGAGGAAGGACTAGGTTTTCGTGTCCTTTTAATGGGTGTGTTAGGAATAAGTTGCATAAGAAATTTAGACCGTTGAAATCGGTTATATGTGTTAAGAATCATTTTAAGAGAAGTCATTGTCCTAAAATGTATGTATGCAATATATGTAACAAGAAGAATTTTTCGGTTTTGGCTGATTTGAAAAGCCATTTGAAGCATTGTGGTGAAACGAAATGGAAATGTTCGTGTGGGACGAGTTTTTCTAGGAAGGATAAGTTGTTTGGTCATATGGCTTTGTTTGAAGGTCATATGCCAGCTGTGCCCGGTGCTGATGTAGCCGCGGTTATACGAGAGGATGAGAAGGTGAAAGGGGAGTCAGTAGTGGCACAGGCGCCTTTAATGGAATGGGGCGATGTTAATGATGAAATGGATGATATGATATTTGATGGATTAGGTTCGATTGATGATGGTTTTTCTCTGCAGGAATTTCTTGGTACCGGTTCTGATGGTGGTTTCGACTGGAATTTGTAGGCCTTTGACAAGTTCAGGTATATGTGCTAGATTGCAATATATATATGTCATTACTGTTATTATGACTATTTGTTTGTTGTTGTATAAATTCGAATGTAGTTGCTGCTACAACATTTCTCGTCGTATAAATTTGGAATAAAGTTAGGTTGTTTTATGAGTTGCAATGCTTTTTGTTGTCTTTATACTCTTTTAAGTTGGATACCTTGTGTTAATGATCAAAGCATTTGTTTATTGTGGTTTTGCTAGTCTTAAGTAACCTGTGTGATGTTTACATTTATCTGAAATACGAATCAGAACTTATAAGTGATAAGAGATACAGTACGCTCTGTTTTTGTTTGATCATCTGGAGTTTGGTTTGAATCGTTCAAGTATCTACAATGCTTGTCTTTAGTATATGTAGACTGAACCAGGGTTGTTTTCACCTGTGTGACTGTAGATTACCACTTAATCTAGATGTGACAAGCTCAGGTGTGTTGGGCAGAAAAAGATCATGTTTATTACTTGTCAATACGAGCCTGATTGTGCTGGGTTGGGTTTATCTGTAAATATTTAGTTGTCCAGTTCCAAGGTAATATGATTGCAATTTGCAGAAGCAATTCTATTTATCTTTGTATAGATTCATAAGCACTAAAATTAATGCCCAGGCGGCTTTAACCCATTTGACCCGGTATTTTCTTGCCAATTCTTTTTGGTTAATCTCATTTAACTCGGTTAGGATAAAACACAACTTAGTCGACCAATTCCTAAGTGGATATCATAAGTAGTTATGATATGCCACAAAATTTTTACGAAAATTTAGCTCAACTAAATCAGGTTAGCAGACCACAATATTGCAAAAGGTAATCCTTCAATGATTTGGCGTGATCCTTTATTTGGTCAAAGCCTAATGAACCACAAAGATTCTTGACAAATCAAAAGCATATTGATATGAAGGGATATGTATAAATTGTTTTCTTTTGGTAGCGGTAGCTTTGGCGTTCCACGAGATGCAGGTTATAGTGGCTAGTTTGATACAATAGTTTCTGCTCGGAAAAAACATTAGACGAACTAATGGGTATGGTTGAAATTGGAAGCAACAGAACTACTATTTGCAAGGAAATGCCATTTGTTGCCCACTGTTATGGTTGCTAGTTTGATACAATAGTTTGCGGCCATCATCAATGATTCGGTGTGCAAATTGTGAGTGTGTGCGCAATAGAGTTACGAGATAGGATGGTGGTGGTGTTTGATTCCATTATGCCCTGCTTGAATAAATGGAAATGGTACATGGTTGCCTTAAAAATGCTGTTTGGTAACTAATAACTAACTGAGTTTCGGGCGTAGCATCAATAGTTTAAACTTTTGTACTTTCTGAACAATTATTATAAAAAACAATAGCATTAGTTCATTGGAGAACAAAACACGATCATTATATTAAACGAGTAGAAACTATATTTACATCTTAAATAGAATCCACATAGGTCGAATGGGTTTGAGTTATATGGGTTGAGTTACTTGGTTAATTGTGCGGACGTGCCTGTATATTTATAGAGAGGGAACACCCATCTCTCACTTTTCGTATATTTCACATCCTCCATCTCTTTCCCATTTTTTTTTTGAAGGAATGGTTTATCTCTTTTTATCTTTCAATCTCTTACTCCATTTTTAATATAAAAAAAATAAAAAATAATGAAAGTGAAAGAGAGTAGGGATGTGCATGATTTAGTCAAAACCAATTAAACTAGTAAACCACACCAATTGTACGGTTTGGTCAATTTGACGTCAAAGATATAGACCGACAGTTTGTTTTGCTCCATAAACCGTTCTTACGATTTGGATTAGATGTTAAACTGTTAATGTTAGTTTGGATTAGATTTTAAGTTAAAATCATTCAAACTAGACCATGTAAAGAACAACATAAAAATTGAAGACCATTAAGTATTTATTTTTAGTACTTTTTAAAGCTATGTTATAATGTTTGATTCACTTATTATCATTGACAAACGATGCATAGATAAAATTCGAACACGTAAAGTACAAATATCCATTAGATTAACTTGTACTTTAAAATTCGAAAGTGCTTTTAAAAACTCATAATCAGATTGTGGAATATCTAGATTGGTTTTTTCATTTATAAAAAATAATAAGGCTGAACGGAATGAGGGGTTCTTGAAACCCCTTTTTTTCTTAGATTTTTGACATGTGGAGTTCCATTTGGAGTGATGAATTCTCCATAACCTCTAATTATATAAGTAAAAGAAAGAATAGAAAATAAAAAAAGAAGTGTGTCAGGTCAAAAGAAAAAGGGAGTGAAAGGGGCGTCTAAATCGAAAGGGGAGAAGCCTTTTTTTTGCAAGGAACGCCCCTGGGGGCGATGTAGCAGGGGTTCCCGGGACGTTCCACACGCTTTTTGGGCTTTCCTTGGAAATGAGACGCCTCATTCCGCATGACCTAACAATTTAAAAAACTACATATAATTAAAAATAAAAAATTACTTTTATTTTTCCTTTCAGAAAAAAATAAAAATCATAAATTAATTTTAATCTTAATTCTTAAAATTCTTACATTATTTTTTTTACATCTATTATATACACTAATTGTTGGTGTGACTACAACCTTCACCCGTCACGTTATCGTTGTATTGCCAGGTATCCATATAATAAGTTTTAAATATTTTGAAGAATTAAAAGAAATACGAGTATATATTTTACTAGTGTTCAGACCCGTCCAATGGACGGGTAGTCTTAAAATATCTTAATCAAAATTAAAAAATTGGAATTCAAATATATTAAATAGATATACCGAAATCAACTTGGAAATTTGCTAGCTGCTTAGTCACTCCATCGGTCAAAATACTCTAAAAATTATCCGCTCAAAGAAGATACATACGAAAGTTAACTCCATATAAATATTGATTATAGTTTACCCTTTTTTTTTCAACTTTAGTTAAATAAAAAAATTTACAGTTTTTTATATTCGAAAAGTGTAACCTATAATTAATTATTTTTAAATTGGGTTAAAGTGTAAATTGGTGATGAAAAATAAAAAAGTGTAAGTTAATTATTTTAAATTGGGTTAAAGTGTAAATTGGTAATGGGAAACTAAAAAGTGTAAATTAATTGTTTTAGATTGGGGTTAAAGTGTAAATTGGTGATGGAAAAACCAAAAAGTGTAAATTAATTTATATTAATATTAAAAAAATAGAGGATTAATAAGGAGGGAGGATTAGACTCAAGGAGGTGGATTAGAGATGCCAAGTGTACCCCAACCCCTTCTTTTAATTATATTATAGATATATAATAGATGTTATTAGTACCACATAATTTAATATATCTCTTATTTTTATGCATAATCCATTTTCACTCATAGTAAATTAATCAAAAACAATGGTATCCCATATATTATATATGAAAAAAAAGTTGAGATAAAGAGGTTAGTACTCCGTATAGTATAGTGTCACGAAACCCTAAAAGTCTTCATAACAATCGCTCTTCCCATTTCTTTCTTCTCGCCAAATCTCCGAGGTGCAGATACAAAGCCACCACCGTCTTCATCATCGGTGACTGCCATCACCATCGCCGACCACCGCCGCACTTTCACTACCTTACACCTCCACCATCGCAGACCACCAAACGGAGCTACCATCACCATACTCCTCGGATTTTCTCCATCTCCAGCAATATTCGATTTCTTTCGGACCGATCCGTCCAGCTTTGACCGTTCCTGAGCCGTTGACTGAGCCGAGTTCGGCGGCTGAGTGATATATAATTGAACCTTACGCCTCTGGATGAACTTTGTAATTAACAGCAGGCAATAGCAAGGGGAGAATTTTCAACTCATACCCATCAAAAGTAAGTGTCAGTTCATTTTCACTTGTAAATAATTAGTACTTTCCCTTTGCATTTGTATACCCACTCCATTATATATATATATATATATATATATATATATATATATATATATATATATATTCTATATAGAAGGAATTATTGTGTATTTCCTTCTGCTTTCCAAATAGAATATCATGTGTGGAGCTTGGCTCGGGGTCACACATATGAACAACATGTTATTGAATAGGCTATTTTGATATAGGTTACCAATTTGATACATACAACTCAATAGTACGATGCAAACAGACAAAAATTAGAACAAACAAATTTAAAAGACCCATTAATTGGCTTGGCTTACAATAGGTCGATTAGCTCTCTTGTTTAGTCATTTACTTACTTTGAGAGGTAAGTCGCATTCTATTATTAATTCAATTCATCAAGTTTAGCATAATCGAATTACAAACTTATCTATACTCTCTTATAAAACAAATTGCCCCCCTCTCCTTAAAATTAAGAACTTAATATGTCTAAATCACCTCTCTTTTTTATCTATTAGTTTGAATATCATCACTTAATATACCCATAATACTCTTAGGGGGTGTTTGGTACATGTGAATGATTAAGAATGGAATTGAAGAAGAGAATGGATAGAGAATGTAATTAAGCAAAATGGAATGATTCCCTTGTTTGATTTAACTAGAGAATCGATATAAGATATTAGAGGAGAATCATTTCTCTTGTTTGGTTAAGTGATTTAGTGGAATGGAAACGTTTTTTTTTTCTTTCCCAATTACATTTATTCATGATTCTATGAAAACAATGAGACAAGTTATTGAACAAAAACAATGACATCTATGTTACCATAATAAAGCATATGAACATGAACTTCGATGAACTTCGTTGTAACCAAAAAGGGTATTGTATCATTCAAACTATGAAAGTAGTCAAACTATATAACAAACAAAGATCTCATACTCATCCTTGCCAGCAACCAACGGAAACAAGCAACAACTACAAACTCTTTCGCTTCATATTCGATATGCAGAATACCAATACAGATATTGTCAGCATGCTAGACATACAGTGGAGTATTGGACCATCGAGATTCAATATGTGATCATCGTCTTACAAGTTGTAGAGTGCGAATGAGTCTAATACAACACCCTGCCAACTCAAAAATATATTAAAGTAGACGAGAACGGATAGAAATGTAAGATTTAGCATCAAACACTATGCAAATCAACTTTTATGTGCTTATCAAATATGACTACTTTAGATACGGGAGTCAGCTGCAAGTCTTACATTATTCACTAATCTATATCTATATAGATTTGTGTGTATCAGATATGACTACTTTAGTTACACTCATTCGGGTCGGAATTGAAATGTGTTTTTTCATAATTATAACTAATTTTGTTTTTGTGATTCTAAAAACAATATCTAAGAAAACAAGATCCATATAATGGATAAGAACACTCGCCAGTGATAATCTCTATCTTGAACTCAAAGGCAAACAGATCTAACAAATCAATACCCACAAAAAGGGATTATATATGACACACAGTACAAAAGTAACATAATATGATTTACCTGTCCCATGAAGAGATCAGGATGAGCCTCCATATAGATTAGTGGATCAGATTATTATAGTTAAGGTTTTTGCCTATTTATATTCATTTATTTTTGTTTCACCTTTTGATTACCGTAGAAACAACCCGTGTGTAAAATAACCATTCACCTCTATTCTTTTTATTTTATGAAGAATCAAAAAGGCGGAATGGGAAATGAATTTTGATTATCGCCTTCCATTCTTAGATGCAAACAAACAAGGGACACATTCTCCATTTCATTTCCTAGCATTCCATTCACCCCTACCAAACACCCCTTTAAATCTCATTTTCTTCTCTCTCCTCAAATTTCAACCATTCATTTTTTTCTCTCTCATCTATAAATCATTTTATTCCCCTAATTCACCCTTTTAAATCTCATTTTCTTCTCTCTCCTCAAATTTCAACCACTCATTTTTTTCTCTCTCATCTATAAATCATTTTATTCTCCTAATTCATTTAAAATCTTTTATCTCAAAAACCGTACATCAATAAATTATAAAAATTATATGGGTGTTCTTAAAATTTCATGCTCTTTCATTAGAGTGGTCATTCGATATACTTTCAACGAATTTTTAATTCCGACGGCAGAGCCAATACAACTAAGACATTTGGCTATCACACTTTTTGACTTATCACCTCTTATGACCTGTTACTCCCACCATCTCATCGTCGCAACGCACGGGTACTTTCTCTCGTCTAATGAATAAATTACTTATAATGAAGATTTTTCGTCGGAATTGGTTGGGAAATGAGGCATATTCCCCATTTCTCATCCTTAAGGATGGCGTTTGATGAATAGGGGTACTTTCTCTCGTCTAATGAATAAATTACTTATAATAATAATTATTTTTCGTCAGAATTGGGAAATGAGGTATATTCCCCATTTCTCGTCCGTAAGGATGGCGTTTGATGGATAGGGGGTACATTTCCCATTTCCCAATTCCCACGTTGTCTTCCCATCTCTGTTCCTAGTTTGCATTTTTGTCCCATCCCGAATTACATTATCATCCCACTTTCCTAGTTTCCTTCCCCTATGGAGATTTCGTTTTTTTGAGGAGTTCCCATTATTTCAAGTTGAAATGAAGTTAGTTATGTTTATATGCCTTCATATTAAAAACAAAACTATATATAAAATTATATGTCAATCTAGTGATGCATTTCAACATGAATTCAAGCAGCCATGAAATAATTGTTTTGTTTAACTAGATACTGGAACGTACCACTTGACAATGTAGTTGACCGAGTTGCTCTATATAACACTAACTGACTAAAGTAGCTTTCAGTACCGTCTTCCATGGGTTATGGGTCCCAATACCGTCTTTCACGGTGTAAGGGGGATGTTGAGAATCTCAACTTGAGATGTAGACGGCCTTATCCCTACCTAACGTAGAGAAGTTGCTTCCAGTTCTACCTAAGGTTGAATAGGACCTCCGGCCTTGCAAGGAGTAAGGATCGAACCCTTGACCTAGTGTCTTTAGTGGCAAGAGTGTTAACCACTTGATCTAAGCCTTGCTTGTTGACCCCAGTTGCTGACTTGCTGTATATTTTAAGGAGAATTTGCCAATTTGTTAATTTTTGAAGAGCTATTACATTATGTCAGTGTAAGTTGTTAGTATTGCAAAGTGACTTTAAGCGTAAGGACCTACTGTTGCTACAAAAAAAGAAGAAGATGAGTTGGTATTTGAAAGTTGTATGATATTTACAATTATGTATATCAATGGTAGCTGATAAAGGGTTCGGGTTTGGGTAACCTACTAACCTCCGACATGTAAACTATTATGGGGTTAATAATGTTCTTTACCTATAAATCGTTAACTGTTTTAATTAATGAAATTGTTTTTTTTATCTTATTGAATGATAAAATCTGTGAGTTGAGTTGAGTTAATGTCTTTACTTTTAAAAGAATAACAATTCTGAAGGTTACGCCATCTCAAAGGGCAACCTCAATATCCCACAAGCCACAACATACCGGCCATCTCATCAACACACTAACACACTGAATGAACATACTGCACTCATTTTGCCTCCAACCCATCATACTGAAACTCAATATGTCAATGTCACATCATCATCATCATCAATATATAATTAAAAAACATATTATATTAGACAAAAAACTTTTTATTAAATATAAAAAGTGAAGCATGGCCCACTTATACAATATCCCTACAATATCTTCACTAACACTTGTGTGAACATATTGACCAACATTTTGAGTGTCCAACCATAACATTGTGAGACTTCATTATCCTTAGTCAACATATTGAATGAGCATTTTGCCATCTGAGACCCCCTAATAACCCTTAATTTTTGTTGCTTAATCATTTAACCCTTAACTTCAGTTATGTTTATATTTTGAATCTCTAAAAAATGAGTTTTAGGTGGAGGTTTATGGGATTAAAACACCAAATCTATTAAAGTAAAGGATTTTTATCATTAAAAAAGTTAAATGTTCAAAACACTCATGTTAACCTAAAGATCCTAAATATGAAAAATATGTTAAATGGTTAAAATGATAATTGGGTCAAAGTTAAGGTGTTGAATTGTTATTAACCCTTTCTTTTAGCCATGTTACGTTAATTGATTATTCCACTCTGGTTCTGAAATCATTGTAATGCTTATGTTGCTCAACTTTACTCATATAGAAGAATCACTTTTGCAATAAAATGCAAGAGAAGTAGTTTTTCCTGAGTGCTTTTTACTAAACTATAATACCACAACACACGCAGAGGTAGAGAATGACAGGTTTACAATATCCTCTTTTCAGAAATACATTTTATCTGTTTCTCTTTCTGTTGAGCCCTTTCAGTTTGTTTTGTTTCTTATGCCACACAATGAATTTTTTTTTTTTATAGGAAGGTGGTCCTTACTCTTAGGACAGCAGAGAAAAGGAGTTAAAATTCAGGTTAAAGACTGCCGTGGAACTTGGTGAGCATACTGAGGGCACTCCTTTATTTTTCTGTTTTTATGTAGATGCTGTTTTTTCATTAAATATGTGCCGTATAAGCAGAATCTATCTGTAGATACAACACCCGTAGAAAATCTCTCCATCTTGTACAAGTATGTTTTTACCTAAGAAATAAATTGTTAAGTATGATGATCTGATTACTTTTCATAGTTAACGGTGAAAATTGTATATTCTTTCTATTATTCTAACTGTCATTGCAAACTCACAACCGTATCTACTTGCTGTTCATAGATGACGATTAATGATTTATGTGCAGGTGTGATGGAGATATCATTGCTAAAAGTGCTTCTGAAAAATATTTCTAGTTTCTTGCATATGCCATCTCTTGAAAACACAACTTCTGGGATTGTTGAAAAGTACTACAAAAAGATTGAAGAAATACTCAAGTTAATTAAGCCAGTACTTGAGTCTATCGCTGATGCAGAAGTGGCTACTGATGAATCATTTCAGAAAGAATTTGCAGTCTTAAGTGAGTGTGTTGCTGAACTCAAGGAACTTCTCGAAGATTGTCATCCTTTGATGAGTAAAGTTTACTTTGTACGTCTTAGTAACTAATTTTTCCAAGCTTATGATCCTTTTATGTTTTCATGTTCGTTAAAATTTAACAAGATTGATTGAATTATAAAATGCTAGGTTTATTTTCCTGTTATAGATGTTGCTGACTATGAAGTCTTACTAGGTTTTTGCTACAATATGCAGGTTATGCAAGTTGAATCATTGTTCGCAAAGGTCCGGGCTCAAAGCTTAGAACTTTTTGAGCTGCTAAAATCTTCACCTGGTCTTCCTACTGATTTGAGTTCTGCTTCACTTGAGGTACATCCATAGATGATTCTAATTTTGACTTGTGGAAGTATGACGATTTTGATAACTTAGTTGTTAGTTAGAACTCAGAAATATGTGTGTATCTATATATATATATATATATATATATATTAGGTTTTCCTGTTCTTATACTTGAAAATTGGTTGCAGCATTGTATACAGAAAATCAAGCATATGGGTTATGAAAAAGCATCGGCTATTGTTTCAAAAGCTATGAGAGACCTAGCAGAAGGGCCTGGACCCAACGCAGATAGCAGGTCAAAGATTGCTGATTTTCTTAGTTTGAGGTCTAATCAAGAGCTTTTAATTGAGGCAGTTGCCCTAGAAAAGTTGAAAGAAAATGCTGAACAAGCAGAAAAGATGGGAGATTTAGAGTATATTGAGGAAATGATTGCTCTTGTTACCCACATGAATGATTGTTTAATTGAGGCCAAACAGTCAGAAAGCTCCAACCCAGTACCAATACCTCCTGACTTTTGTTGCCCTCTATCCCTTGAACTCATGACAGACCCTGTTATTGTAGCTTCTGGTCAAACATATGAAAGGGGGTATATTCGTAAATGGCTTGATCTTGGACTTACTGTTTGCCCTAAAACAATGCAAACACTTGCCCACACCAATCTTATTCCGAATTATACCGTGAAGGCACTTATTGCAAATTGGTGTGAATCAAACAACATTAAGCTACCGGACCCTGTGAAATCCATGATTTCAAGTCAACCAAAGTCACCCGATTCAGTGCGAAGCATAGGTTCACCCGGGAAAAGCTTAATCTCATCTAGTGGGACCTATCAGGAAGGAACTTTTCCAGTGCATCATGTCCAGTCATCTTCAGAGGATTCCTTGCAGGGACTGCCCGAAAACAGACATGTGTTGGCTGAATCTGAAGATCAGATCCTGGATTCAGGTGGACAGTCATCGTACGGTGTTAGGATAAATGAAAAGTTACCCGAGGGTCACCAGAGAACGGTATCAACTTCCAGCACACATTCCAACACTAATATTTCACAAGACTTTTCTCTTGAAGCAAATGAGGAGTCGGCGCCGAATGTGGCAACAGCCTTCAGTAGTGATGCTTCAGGAGAGGTAGCACCTGATGCACAACCTGCCGCCACTACCCCGACCACCCAACGAAGAGACCATGAATTCTCACCACGGTTTGAAACGCGACCCAGAAACCAATTATGGCGTAGACCATCAGAAAGGTTTGGACCGAGAATCGTTTCTTCACCTACGACCGCAACTAGACCTGATCTTACTGGAGTAGAAACCCAAGTTAAAAAACTGGTAGAAGATTTGAGTAACAGTTCACTTGATGTAGTAAGGGATGCCACAGGTGAACTCAGGTTACTTGCTAGACATAACATGGATAACCGAATTGTTATAGCAAACTGTGGGGCTATCAGTTTATTAATTGACCTACTCCATTCAGCGGATGAAAAAGTCCAGGAAAATGCCGTTACTGCCCTCTTAAATTTATCGATAAATGATAACAACAAAACAGCGATTGCAAATGCTGATGCAATTGAACCACTGATACATGTTTTAGAAACAGGGAGCTCTGAGGCTAAAGAAAACTCTGCCGCAACTCTTTTTAGTCTCTCGGTTATTGAAGACAACAAAGTTAGAATCGGGAGGTCAGGAGCAATTAGACCGTTGGTTGATTTATTGGGAAATGGAACTCCAAGAGGAAAAAAAGATGCGGCAACTGCTTTATTTAACTTGTCAATATTTCATGAAAACAAGGCCCGTATTGTGCAAGCGGGTGCGGTTAGGTACCTTGTTGAATTAATGGATCCTGCAGCTGGGATGGTTGATAAGGCCGTCGCTGTTTTGTCAAATCTTGCAACTATTCCCGAGGGGAGAGCTGCTATCGGTCAGGAGGGTGGTATTCCGGTTCTAGTTGAAGTTGTTGAGCTGGGTTCAGCTAGAGGGAAGGAGAATGCTGCTGCTGCTCTTCTACAGCTCTGTACCAACAGCAGCCGGTTTTGCAATATGGTCCTCCAGGAGGGTGCTGTCCCCCCATTGGTCGCTTTGTCACAGTCTGGTACCCCGAGAGCCAAGGAAAAGGTGCCTTTTTCTCTTTGATCCATAAGGGTAAATTTGTTATTTGTGAATTTTTTCTTTTTTACTTTTTGTTTTTATGTTAATGAGGTTATTTTGTATCTCTTGATTGTCTCACAGGCTCAGTCATTGCTTAGCTACTTTAGAAACCAACGACATGGTAATGGTGGGAGAGGATGATGAGAGACATATTGACATTGAGTCATGGTTGGTCGTTTTTAGGTAAGAGTTTGTATACAATGTATATCTATCTAATGTTGCAAATAATGCATATGGAGGTGGTATTTTCTGGGTGGTATTTTCTGGGTAGTATTTTCTTGATTTATGACAAATAGATAACGAAAAACACGACATAGTAATTATTTGTGGAGGAGTTTCTCTAGTGAATAACCTTGTCTGTGAATTTTGGAAAGTTCATACCTTTGTGTTTAATGTTAGTGTGAGTTTGTTAAAATAGCTATTTTCTTTTTCTAAAATAGTAAAATCGCCATATGCACCTGCATCAATTACCCATCCACTCTTCCTATTGTACTTCTGATATACACAATACACTCGTCTTCTTACATCTTCCATTGTGGTTTGCAGCATATGGTGGATGTTTTTTAGCCATTCATTATCAATCCTAAACCAAAAATACACTTTTGTCTTTTTTAGAGTATTTTCAGTAAAACTGAACCTTGCAAATAATTAATATACTCTATAGCTATTTTAAAGTGAGGACCAGAGCTCTCGGAATTGATGGTGCCCAGGATGAGTGAGTTGGGGGAAAAAAAAGAGATACAGTGACTGACTAATATATAAGGTTGTTGGTCCTGTTACATTCAAGTAACATGTGATCAGGATTGCCGGACCTATGATATGTAGGTTTGTAACTGTTGTAACTAGTATGACGACACGAAAGTAGTGTGTGGTGTTTCCATTGCGAAAGCTAAATGCTCTGAATGACTATTTGCGATTATACTAAGAAATTTGTAGTTTGTAAACTAACATTCTGATTTCTGAACATAGTGGCAAATTTAAATGGTGTGAGTTCACCATATTATCATTAATCAATCACTAATAACTAGAATCACACATAATTTAATTGCTTGTATTGTATAAACATGAAATTGAGGCAAAGGCTCAGTTTGGAGCAGCTCGGACGCCAGCTTCCACGATGAATGAGGTAAGGAAAAGAGCAAGGATGATTAGAGCTGCAATTTTGTCGTCAAAATTAGCATTTAAATTTCTAACGTGTAAAATCAAACTTCTATATCTTATTTTTTTTAAGGTAGTTTATCTATCCTTCAATTTATACAAAAGATGATTGAAAATTTTACCATGACCAGAAGTCAATAACCAGATTCAGTTATTCATTTTAGGCATTTAAGTTATCCTCATGACATGAATATCGTTGTGTATACTGGTTTTGTTGTTTTAGGTATATTCTGAGTCTAATGTTTATTCTTGAATACGGTTTAGAGATTGAATTATTGAAATGCTTAGTACGTGATGTATAGGATAGAGAAAAAAAAATACCAAAAAACAAATGAGGATTAGAAGTATTTGGGACAGTGATACAATAAATTGAGATGCATCAAAAAAAAGAAATTCTCATGATACATATCTATAATCATTTGACTATTATCTTAGAACCCAATTGCATGTAGAGAACCATGTTTCAGTTTCATTTGCGATATGCACAATGTTAAAGCAAGTACATATGGTCGACCAAACTGTTTCAAATAAAGACAACTAATTCCGATTTATTCAAATTGAATTATTAAACATGTGACTAAATTAAGTTATTAAAATAATAGTCGACCAAAGATGTGCTGTCAATATGGATCAACATATATTGTATTTAGATTATTTATTTGGATTTACATATAGTCGATAAAGTATTATTAAGTTAGATTAATACATATGGTATTAATAAATTTGAAAAATTTGGATTTACATAGGTATATGGTATTTATAAGGATCTTAACCAAATAATTAAATATTGTTGTTATTGATAGTTGTAATTGTAATCAGAATATATTTAGGAATTTTACTATCTAACTTTTCCATTTTTTTTTTTGAAGTATATTTTTATATTTGAATTTATAAGGCTTTATCTTAATCCAATCTTAAACCCAAACCAATATGGTTCCTTATATCCAGGGTAAGGATGGTTTGATTGACCATATGTTTTCTCTTAACCAAAAAATACAAATTTCTCCTTTTTTGTGTATTAATCTTCAGTAAACATGTCTTGGAAAAGAAGAATGGAATATATGCTTCTACTATTCTTTGAAAATGATTAATCCTTCTGACCAAATAGCTAAATAGTCCTTCTAAAACATTAAAAATGTGACATCTGGTATCCACTAATTCTCTTTTCTAATCTTACCTCATAATTTTTCCACATGTCATCATTATAGTTAGTAAGATTATTAGACTATTTGGTTAGCAGGATTAATCATTTCCCTTTCAACTTTAAAGTTACAAGTTTTATGAGCTAATATTTAATATTGATAATAACGTAAATCTCGTGTATTTGATAAAGTTATAAAATCTAGTTTTGTTTTAAAGGTCACGTAACATGTGTCGATATCTTATGTTGTTTATTTGTTGTACGTTAATTTTTTTCTAATTGAACTTTATCTATATAGTCCATTATTTTCCATGTCTCTCAATCCCTTACATTTACAAATATATAACAACAAAAACGTGTATAGTGGAAATTAGAAAAATAAAAATGGTAAATCTAAAAAAAGTTATAAATATATAAGTTGTAGTAGCTCGCAGCCTCGCACACATCAGCATGAACTCTTTAACATTAGTCTTCTACAAAATTTGTATCATAAAATATTAGCTTTTATGGAAAAATATTAATGTCGGCAAACATCGCCATATTTTACACGTGTTTATATGAAATTAATAATGTTTTCAACTCTGACATGTGTTTATACTTCTACACAACCTATGAAAAAAAAAAAAAAAACCCTTACAACTAACTCTGGCTAAAAATCCATACACCAATGGTATGTAGAGTAAAATTTGTCACATCTAAGAGCACTTAAATTTATCTGACTTGTCACATTTTGCTACTCTACGTACCCAACTTCAATTCTATACGGCCTATCATGTGAATTCAAACTAAAATGTATCTAAACACTTAAAAATATCTAATCTCATGACGATCCTAACATAATGCAAGTCACTAAATCAATATAAGTGAATATTCATGAAAAAGAGAAAGGAACGACCCAACAGTTGGCCTATGAGCCCCGGGTAATGAGAGTTAGTAAAAATATATATGCTACTAAACAGTGTCAAGTCCAGATAATTGCTTGTCAAACAAAACTGATATGCTGATGCAAAATATATGGCATTTATGTTTGTTAAAAAATAACAATCTATAGGTAAAACAAAATAAAAGTGAAAGTTACTATCCTTTTGTTTTTACCTCTGGTGGCATTTTGTATAAGCAACCATTTTTTCCATATACTCTATCACACCATTCTTAAGGACTCATGAGTATAAAAGGAATATACATCTACCTCATAAATTATCAATCAGGAGCAAATTAGATAAGATAATCCAAACAAAGATAAGGTATTAGAAAGTAATTACTATACCTTGACAATTGTATCACATATATTATATCTGCGTAAACAGAAAGTGATTCATAGAGAGTAGTATTGTAGAAAACTGAAAAAGCTTAAGTATATTAATCTGGATATTTCTTAAGTTATTAAAGTTGTAAGAGATGAAAGAAAATTGGTACACTTGAAAAAGTTATTACTATTGTACAATAGGCTAAAATAGTTGTAAAAAAGACTTTGGTTTTTAGTATATAGATAAATATTATTTTTCTTAGCGATTGGTATGTATGTGTTTTTGGTATGACAGAAAAAGAGGGAAAAGAATCGGAAGATGAAGTGTGTTTTTGGATCTATTCAAACTTTAGTCAATACACACTTTCATGTAAAAAATGTAGAGAAAATAGTCTCAATACCTAAATATGGATAAAAATATATCAATTTATTTAACAATTTTTGAATTTTTACAAAATACCCATAAGAATCGCAATAATCTGAGAGAATCGCAATAAGATTCAGAAGATCGCAATAAAATTCATAAGATCACAACGAGATTTACTATAATCGCAATGACAGAATGATAATCGCAAGATCTTTATGCGATTATATGTACGTTCTTTACGAGATCGTAGGTTCTTTACGAGATCATAGGTTCTTTATGAGATCATAGGTTCTTTATGCGATCATAGGCTCTTTATGCGATCCTCGGTTCTTTATGCGATTCTTAGTTCTCATTGCGATTCTTCTTTCTTATTGTGATTATTTATCTTTATTGCGATCTTATCCAATTAGACAACCTCTAAGATGCCCCATAAACCATGTCCATGAATCAGATGTTTCTGATCTTCCAACCCCGTTTCACAATTGAAGAGGTTGGATATAAGTTGTATGTGTTTGAAAATGTGGTGGAACGAAGAATTGTTGGTGATTTAATTGTGAAGGAATCATGAAATTTTGATGATGATAATAGGTATCTTGTTGTACATTGTGATCTCCATAAACGGGGGTTGATGAACTGACTTGATTACTTCCGATGCCTAATTGGATAAGATCACAATAAAGACAAATAATGGCAATAAGATAGAAGAATCGCAATGAGAATGAAGAATCGCAATGAGAACCAAGGATCGCATAAAGAACCAAGAATCGCATAAAGAACCTATGATCGCGTAAAGAACCTATGATCTCGTAAAGAACCTATGATCTCGTAAAGAACCTAAGATCTCATAAAGAACCTATGATCTCATAAAGAACCTGTGATCTCATAGATAAATCTTTGGCATATTAAGTGTCTGAATAGATAAATCTCTTTGCTTCAATTTCAGTGCTTAAGTGACACTTTCAACTCAATATTGTGATCACTATCTTGAAAGTCAAAAGGGTATTACAGTATCATTGACCTCATAAGTATGAACTCATTTATCACTAAGATTCATAAGTCTTGTATTGCACATTTAATTATTCAATTATCATTGGACACCATTGATATTCAAATCATCAAAATACATGAAACTTATATCATATTCATATTCGGATATCTTTATAAGTTTCAAACATAATATTTTATATTCTCGAGAACTTTTCACCCGTGTTTCAAGTATTCAATATCATAAGACATGCTTCATTCATTTTATATCCATCATGGAATCTTAATACCAAATGAGCTCTATTCTTATTCTTTTAGACGCGAATCAAAATTTTCTCATATTGCCAGACTTTTTATTTATCAATAGTTGCTTCCACCATATAAATTCTACACCTTTAAGTGCTTGGACTTTTAGTCCCAAACTACTAGCGTCTTTTCATCTTGGCCAATCATTCATATCATATTTCAAGATCCTCACCATTATACATACTCTTATAGCGATATCATATTCAATCAATCTCGACGTCGTTTTCATTTATTTTCGATTTCGCAAGTCTCTAGACATGTCACAACTCATGAAATCTCATTATTTCCAGGTACTCGGGGTTTCTCAAAACCTCCATGTCTAGTTTCTCATCATCAGTCTCTTTTGGGGTCTTTGTACCTCAACTTTGACCATCTAAATTTTATGCTCCTTTTCATTCGAGGTTTTTTATTTGGAATCGACTATTCTACCACTTTCAAATATGCGTAGACTTATTAACATTTGGAGCATTAGCAGCTTTAAGGTCAGTTAACATTGCTGACAATTACTAAATATTCTCAATGAATTATCCCACAAACTTTAAGCTTATATTTATTGGTGTGAGGATCTTTGATAATTCATTCTTACTTTCTTTAGCTGCTTTTCACTTTCCCTAATGTTGGGAACATCTCCCTCTAATGTTGGGAAAACTAAATCATGTTAATGAAAAACTTAAGTCATTAACAATATTCCAATGATGGTTTTATTGAATACGTACACCTCTTTCATGTTCCAACTCATACCCCAAACAGCCATACTAATGTATAGTGTAATCAGACAGTTTCGAACTGAATCAAAGCATAAGCTTACACACTTCCAAGGCACGTTTATTTTCCCAACATTATTTCCAACATTTTTTGAAGTCTCATTTTTGTGCATTGTAGTGGAGCAACTTAATAATATATTGCACATTCAAAACTCTTATAAGACATATATGGTTTCTGACCATAAACCAATTTCAATGGGGAGAAACACTATTGGCATGATGCGAGTTCATATTATTGCATGCTAAATAACATGACCCCAAATCATAACTCATTCATTTTTGCTCTTAGATAATCATGACAAAATTAATCATTTATTGCCAATATACAATATGTAACATGCTCCCAATCTTACAATATGAGCAATTAACTATGCAAACATCATGTTGCGACTTTGGTGACCCATTTAGATGATGCATCGATTTAAAACACTAAATGGTCTATTGGACGATGTATAGGCCTACTTATATCTCATTTGCATATGTTCCATTAAATTAAAAAGATTTAATCATATCTCTCTTAGCATATACTTTCTTATGGAGCAAATGACCTCAACTTAAATAATCAATTTGAAAATCTCTTCACTCTTCAATATATCTCGCATCATTATTGACCCGGGATGGTCCAACCGGTCATGCCAAATATCAAATATTCAATGTCTATAAACTTTTGTTTGAACTCACATATGCTTTACCGCATTTGCTATGACACTCAAAATATAGTTCTCACATTAGGATATGGTCTTTTTACTTGTAAAGTACCTCAACTTGTCACCTTTTACTTTATTGAGGATCGAACAAAAAAAGTGCTATTTTGGGGGGAAAAAACCGACTAAACCAACTATGTTGGGATTTTACCGGCTGAGACATGACATGTAGCAAGTAAACACCTACTTGGCAGCCATGTGTACATTAACACTCTACCTAACCTTATCTTTTTAATTATAGATATAGATATAGATAGACAATCAAAAAATACCCGGATTTCAAAAATCAAATCTTCATTTGCTCTTTCAAAATCAAATACCTATATCTATCTATAATACATTTTAAAGCAGGACCACCTTTTTTGAAATTTCAATTAAGGAATTGAATCGCCTAAAATGCCCATGTCCTTTTAAAGATAATTACCCCTTTACCATCAACCCTCTCCAAAAACCACCACTACAACCACCACCGACCACCGTCGACTACAACCGCCAACCACCACCGTAGCCTACAACCACCAACCACCGCCGTCCATAATCACCTCTTCCCACCGCCGTCTGCAACCACCGCCGCCCTTACGTGCCGCCACCGCCACCGCTTGAAATTTCATGAATCTCGCCGGAAAACTTAGATCTACGATTTCTCCTCCATTTCTTCGAATTGGAACTCGAAATTCTCACCAAAATGCTCAGGAAAAAAATCCTCACAAACCCTTGCCAAAATTAAAACCGATTCAAGGTTCGCCGGAAAATTCGAAAACTCGCCAGAAAAGTGAAAAACATGATTTTTCTTTCGCTTTTCCGAATTAAGACAGGAAACCCATTGCAATCGAATCAGAATTCAATCGCGAAAAAACCCAGTGCAGGCGGTGGTCGATGGTGATTTCCGGCAGTGGTGATGTGGTACAGGCGGCGGCGATGAGTTTCTTATAGGTAGTGTTTGATAATGATGGCGTTTACGTTCTCGAGCCTTTAATGGGAAAGTAGATGGATTTGATTTGATAATTTTTTGGAGAATAAAGAATAAGAAGGTATACCGTAAATGTGTGATGAAAAATCAAATGATATTATAAGAAGGTATACTCTAAATGTGTGATGAAAAACCAAATGAAATAACAGCAGCCATCAAGTGCAAGAGAGAGAGGGTTTTTGATGAGGAGGATTGTGTGTAAAAACCACTTTTTTGAAAAGCCAATTTATTCGATTAACATGTGAAGTCAGATAAAGGGAAAGAAATGACTAATGTAAACCAATAACTCACAACCAAGTTGTTAATATTTTAGGTTAATTGTTGTATATATATATATTAGTGCTAAGACCCACATGATGCGCTTACAACCTTAAATTGTTTTCTCTTATAACTTTAGTTCAAAATTTTCATGATATACAATTTTTACTCCCCAATTGGAGAGTCCTGAGTTTCATCCCAGACATTCGTGATTCGAGCTCTGCATACTGCCCAATTGAATGTCACCGGGGTGTCTCAAATTTTACATGCTAACTATCAAATACTAACTCGTTGTTAAAAAAAAGTTAATAACAAATATAAACATATTTCTCATGATTGTATATTATATTGCTTTTAAATTATTAGTGAAATTGATTATTGTAACAAATTATTTTTGTAAATTTTTCCACGAGTAACAAATTATAGGCTTCTATATACACTTCACCACTCATAAATCATGTTACTATTCAAAATAAGTTCATGAATTTTGCTTGTTAAATAACACAAACCAGCTAGCCAATTATTCTATAAAGCTATTGTTTCCATCTTTAGATATTCCAACATTTATATGGCTGCTCCTACCCCTAGCCAAGAGGCTACTCCAATAGAAAAAAAAAAAATTAATATTTGGCTTATTTTTTTCAAAAAGCGGCAATAAAAATATATGATTTGTGTTCGACTCCACCAGATGTCGTTTTCAAGCTTATAAATGAATTCACACTTTAGAATATGGGATTCATGGTGATGGGAATTTATCTCTACAGCCTTCTTCTCAAAGATTCTGTTAGTTTCTCATCTCTCTCTCACACTATAGATCTACCCATATTCTATTAGATTCCGAGGCAATTCATCTCAAAACTGTGAAATTATTCCATCTCGAAAACTGTGAGGACCTAAATCAAAGTTTGACGCCATTAAAAAAAATCACAGTTTGAAAAACTGATACGATAAACTATAAATAAAGAAACAATATTTCACGATTCTCAAAAAAATCACCATGGCCTAAATCAAGATTTGTGAAATTCACATCAGATATGATACTAATGAATTGAACATCCCCTTTTTCTCAAAGATTGTGTTAAATTCTTTCGTTTAGAAGTAGTATATATTTTTTTTTTACAAATTGGAGCAGCTAATAGGATACACCTTGGAGCAACCAACATATTCCCATATATATATGGGAAAGATAATTTGAGAATGGTGTAAAAAAAAGTACCAGGGGATCCATCCTAACCGTCCGATCAAGGCTCAAATCAACCATTTTCCTCCTCCTTCTTTCTTCTTCTCCGGCGGGACAATAGCAACCACCACCACCTCCTTCTCCGGCGACGGTCACCACCTCCTTCTTCCTTCTTCTCTGGCAAGACAACCACCGCCACCACCATCATTTTCGACCACCACGGCGCCGACGCCGGCAGCAAGGGATACGCCCGTACCGGATCAAACCACCACCATCTCTTGGATTACCGCCCATCAAATACATATGATTTCCATATGTGACCGGTGACAACCACTTTAGAACGGATGAGGGCAACACCCATACCGTATCCACTGGAAAACGAAACTGATGATTGCCGGAGATGTCGCCAGAGAAGTTGTCAGAGATGTCGCCGGAGATGATCAGTGGTGATTAGATCGGATGAAGATGACCGGAGATCATCTTCTCTTTCCATCCGATCTCCCGATCCAACGGTAGAGATTGATCCCCTTATGCTTTTTTTTATTGTTTGTTCCTTATTTAACCCGCCATATATATGGGGGATGGGAATATAAGGCTATTAGGTACCTAAGCTTAGATGTGGAATACTCACATATTATTTATTTAATCCATAAAATTCATGGGAGTCATGTGATTTAATTAACTTTCAACAAATATTAAAAAAATAGTATGTGAGGGGTTCCACACCTAAGCTTAAGTGCCGGACAACCTTATATTAACTTTTCCCATATATATATATATATATATATATATATATATATATATATATATATATATATATATATATTGAGAATGGTTCAAGATCAATCATTTAGTTGCCTTGAACAATTGTTGAGAATAGCATCTTGTTGATAATATAAAGTTCATGAAGATCAAAGACCAATACATGCTAAATTATCCATGCCTTCTTAATGATAAAGAGATTACCATATAACTTCCATTAAGAACAAAGATTTCACTTAACCTCGGTCAACATAAAAAACGAAATGTCAGTCAAATCTAAAGTTTGAAATTCATAGGAGAGATACCCCTATACCCCATATAAGATTCATGGGAGATCGCATCTCCCATTATCCGTAAGTAGGATAACCGTATACCCCATAAAATTACGTTAATTTCACATTTGATTTCATGTCTCCTTGAGTAATTTGTTTTGACCGAGTAAAATTTACAGGAAAGGTTGTTATGTAGTAATCAAGTACATTTCTTTAGTTGAAATAATAAATGTATTCTTATGAGTCTATCATCTTATCAACTAACATGATCAAGAATCTTTATTATCAAAAGATATATATGTATTGAAGAATTAATGTATCAATCCATTAACATGATCAAAATCTTTATTACCAATGACGTTTATGATCATATAGCTAACCCATCAGGTTTTGGGGGAGACCAAGCACTAACAAAAGTGGGACAAGAGCAACACATGCTAGAGACAACACAAGCATCATGTAAGATCGAGAAACATATAACCCTCCCCAAGGCTCAAGCTCTTGAAATACTACAGTGAAAACTAAGAAGATTAAAACCGTAGCAAGTAAAGCCACAATAATAACAACGGAAGATATTATCATAAGCATTATGTAAGGAGATTGGTTTTCATATTTAAACTTACTTGATACAAATGCTATGTAACACCCCAAGATTTTAAGGTAAAAGAAATTAACCCCTTTTTATAGTTTTGGCATTAAATTAATTTCCTAGTATTTTATTTTTGAATATGGGGTTAATTTAGTTGGAACTTTAGCGGATAGCGGGTAAAATACCCACAATTTTTGAAGTGGGTCGTGGCACCCCCTAAATGTGCCAGCCACATACTCTTTTCTTCAAACTCATAATTCCACTACCTCCATCTTCATTCCCTCATGCAATTTTCTTTCTATTCTTTCCAAAATCAAGGGTTAATTTTTCAATTCAAAGGAAAGGTTATCCATAATAATCATTATCATCATCAATTTCTATCAAGTAAATTTAAAAGCTAGGGTTTGGGTGGTGAAGGGTGGTGGCCGAAAATTGAGAAGAAAAAGGGAAGGATTTGTGGATTTAAAATCTCAAGTAATTGTCTTCCATTGCTGAGGTAATAATTTCCCCAATCTAGCTTTGTCAATTCTCTTGAAAATTAGGGTTCATGAGTGAACCAATTTGGGGGTTTTACTAGAAAAATGATTTATGGTTAATTTTTCCCCAATTCCTTAGTTAACCTAGTTGTCATTGAGTTATATGATATGTTTGATTATGAAAATAATGAGTGCATGTGATAAATTTTAGTTCTTGAGAAAAGATGAGTTTTGACTAGTTATGGAATTATTGATGAAAATGGTAGGTTGAACTACCTAGTGTGTTTGTTAAAGAAAATGAAGCTCAATGACAAATGGGTTGGGTTTTGGGTTTAGAAAGGCTAGTGATTGAGTATGACTAGGTTGAACTAGTCAAGTTGTGAATGTAAGCTTATGCATTTTATGTGATGATCATAGGTTGAAGCTTGTTGTGCATAATCGTTTTAGCTTTATTTTCCAAGTTGCGGAGGAAGTGAGTATTCTTGCATACCTTTATGTATACGTTGGGCCAATTACCATGAGATGTGAATGTTCCAAGCATGGTAATTGGTTCGGCGTTAAGCCCATGTGGGGCATTGTTTATGAGGCCTAAGAACCTCCGGGGCCTAAGAATCCCGATAGTTGATGTAACATGAGGCCTAAGAACCTCCGGGGCCTAAGAATCCCGATAGATATGATTTGTTATGATTGTTTAGCTTATATGGATCCATATATGTGTTGTTAGTGTGCAAGGTGAATATGTAAATGTGACATGACGATGCCATAGGTTACATGTGAAAGTCCTTGTACTTTGCCCTCCTTTGTATCCATAGATGTATGCAAGTATATTCACTAAGCCTTTGCTTACTTTTTAGTTGTTTACCCTTTTTATAGGTAGTTCCGGAAGAGGGAACTAGGATTGTTGATTTGAAAGTTTTGATTTAGAGCTTGAAGTGGTTGAAGTAAAGATTTGCAAGATTTGAAGGTATTTAGGTCATTCATGAATGAATGACAAGCTTTTGGGTTTAGAGGCTTAGTTATCCCTCTCCTTTTGGCTCTTGGTACATTTTGGGTTGATGGTCATATTTTGTTATATTATGTAAAAGATCAGGTGTAAAGCTTTTTAGAAAAGATGTAAAGTTGCACTTTGGGCAAGAATTGTGTCAAAATGGGTAAGATGACCCGTTTACTTGTAGAAACTTGGTTTGTATAAATGGATGGTATGGAGACTTTTGGAAATGTAGTGTTAGTTGATTTATGTCAAAACTAAGTTGCTAATCAGTTGTTGGAAGCTCGGTTTTGAGAAAAAGGGGTCGAAAGTTGTTCAATGTGTCAAAAGTACGAAACCTGAAGAGGACGGCCTTTGTGCAGAGGACGGCTCTTGTGGACGGCCTCTGCAGGACACAAGAGCCGTGCTCCTCTGTGATTTTTACACTTTTTTTACCGAGGCTTCGTTTGATTTTTCCGGGACCTGAAACTCATACAATAGACTTATATTAACATTCTAAGAAGGTTTAATTTGTCATTTTTCAAATTTGAGAACTTTGAATTTTGGCGAAAATTGGCCGTATTTTTCTAAGTATAATTTATCTAATTTGCGTTTCTTTTCTTTTATGTTCATATCTTTGGGATTAAATTGAGTTGAGGCGTTTCAAGTTGGTATCAGAGCCAAGGTTTAAGGGATTTAGGTTTACCCTCGTTGAGAGAGTGCCTAGACTTAAACCTTAGTTGAGACTCGACCTTAGGTATCCGAAACATTATATGGGACCGAAAGATGTGTTTGATGATGCTAGTTTATCTACTTGTTAGTATTTGAAGCACAATAAGAAGCCGGCCTTATTGTGGTTGGAATACTAATGGATTTATAAACTAACGGCATCAAACCTTGAACGGTTTTGTATAAAGATATAGGTTGGGCTTTAGTTTGCGTGTGTAGAGATAGGCTTTGAAATTAAATCCGTTTATTTAAATCTTATTATAGCATGGCCGATCAACACAACGATGAAGATGAGCACCAACGACAAAATGATGAAGAAGAGCCTATATTTGATGCGGATAGCATGGACATATCGGATCAAATTGGGAGAGCCTTGGAAAAGTACACTCCTATTCTACTCAAACGGTTGAATGCTACATTAGAAGGAGCGGTGAATGACCACATCGCTCAAATGATTAAAGAAGAAGTGGCAATCAATGTGCAACGGGAATTTGAAAAGCGAGATGCCAAGGATAAAGGCAAGAAAACCGAGGATGAAAAGGAGGTGGAAGTGACCGGGGAAAGAATCTATAAAAAGAAGTTCACTTTTCGAGACTTTGAAGTGTGCCACCCACCGGAGTATCATGGTGACCGTGATCCCATCGTGTGTACACGGTGGATATCCGAGATCGAGGGGCATTCCGTACTAGTCAATGTCCCTCTCATTTGAAAGTGGTATTCGCGGTTGGGATGTTGAGAAGTGGTGGAAAGAGGTGGTGGGATGGCTTGTTGACAATTAAGAAGGGGGCCTTGGATAATGTGGAGTGGCCCGAGTTTAAAGAAATGTTCTTCAAGGAGTTTCGGTCGGAGGCCGAAGTAACAAAGTTGAGAAGTGAATTTTTGAATGATTGTCAAGGCAATATGAGCTTGAATGAATTCCGAGCTCAATTCTTGGACAAGGCACAATTTTGTCCGGAATTCCTTGAAAATGATCAATTGCTTAAAGAGCAATTTTACTTGAAGTTAAGGAAGAATCTTCGGGAGAAGATTAGTTTACGTCAAATGGAGTCTTTCTCCATGTTGGCGGATGTGGCTAGAGATCACGAAATTGAGATGTCAAGGGTAGATGAAGGTGTCTTGAAGAGGAGGCACGAAGAAACAAACTCTCCCAATAAGCGGTTTAGACAAGAGGGTAGTTCCGGTAGCCCCTATAATAAAAGAAATGTTCCATTTTGCCGTCAATGCAAGAAAAATCATCCGGGGGTTTGTAGAGCGGGAGATAAGGCTTGTTACACTTGTGGAAAGTCGGGGCATACTAGCCGGGAATGTAGGTCCAAACCTCACAAGCCCGTGATTTGCTTCAAATGCTTCGAAGAGGGTCACATGAGAAGCTCATGTCCGAAATTGACGGAGGAGGAGAGGTTGGAAGAAAAAAAAAGAGAGGCGGAAAGGAAGAATGCACAAATGCATGGAAATCCAAGGGGAAGGTCCTTTCAACTCTCCGTGGAGCAAGCAAGAAACACCGATGATGTTGTCACAGGTACATTCCTTGTATACAATGTGCCTATGCGTATTCTCTTTGATTCAGGGGCGAATAGATCATTTGTTGCTATTAGAATGATCCATGTTATTCCCGTGTCTAAGTCATGTTTAGAAAATACTTTGCAAGTTGAGGTTGGCAATGGTAGGGTAGAATTAGTGAAGGATGTGTATAAAGGGTGCGAAATCAAAATTTCTTCGGAACTCTTTCAAGCTAATTTAATTCCTTTTCCAATGGGAGAGTTTGACATAATCTTGGGTATGGATTGGTTGAGCTCTTGTAACGCAAAAATTTCATGTGATGAGAAAGCGGTGTATTTGAAGACGTCTAAGGGCGAAGACTTGGTGGTTTATGGTGATAAGAAAGAACGTTCTATACCCGTTTGTACCTTTGCTCGTGCTAAACGTTATATGTCTCATGGTTGTCATGCTTATCTTACTCACATCGTTGATGTTGAGAAGAAACCTCTTTCTATTGAAGACATCCCCATTGTTAAAGATTTCGTCGATGTTTTTCCCGAAGACTTGCCGGCATTCCTCCCGGACGGCAAGTTGAATTCTCCATTGATCTCATTCCGGGGGCTAACCCCATTGCTAAAGCTCCTTATCGTTTGGCTCCAACGGAAATGCAAGAGATGATGAAGCAACTACAAGAATTGCTTGACAAGGGTTTTATTCGACCTAGTAACTCTCCTTGGGGTGCACCGGTACTTTTTGTCAAAAAGAAGGATGGAAGCATGCGAATGTGCATCGACTATCGTGAGCTCAACAAAGTCACCGTGAAGAACAAGTATCCTTTGCCTAGAATCGATGATTTATTCGATCAACTTCAAGGAGCTTCGTATTTTTCTAAAATTGACCTTCGTTCGGGTTACCATCAACTCAAAGTACGTGAAGAAGATATTCCTAAGACCGCCTTTCGGACTCGTTATGGTCATTTCGAGTTTGTGGTCATGCCTTTTGGACTCACGAATGCTCCCGCGGCTTTCATGGACCTCATGAACCGTGTTTGTCGCCCTATGCTCGATAAGTCCGTGATCGTCTTCATTGATGACATTCTAATCTATTCAAAAAGTTCTTCCGATCATGAAGTACATTTAAGGGAGGTGTTAGAAACCTTACGTAAGGAGAAGCTCTATGCTAAGTTCTCCAAATGTGAGTTTTGGCTAAGGGAAGTTCAATTTCTTGGTCACATCGTTAATAGTGAAGGAATTATGGTGGACCCGACCAAGATTGATGCGATGATGAAGTGGGAGCAACCAAAGAACCCGTCGGAAATTAGAAGTTTTCTTGGTCTAGCGGGCTATTACCGTCGTTTCATCCAAGACTTTTCTAAAATAGCTTCCCCATTGACCAAGTTAACTCGAAAGAACATCAAATTTGAATGGAAGAGCGAACAAGAGATGGCTTTCCAACAACTCCGAGAAAGGTTAAGCCAAGCACCGGTTCTTGTTTTACCCGATGGTCTTGAAGATATGGTGGTGTATTGTGATGCATCATCTAATGGCCTTGGGTGTGTTCTTATGCAACGGGGGAAAGTCATTGCCTATGCTTCAAGGCAATTGAAAGAGCATGAGAAACGGTATCCTACTCATGATTTGGAGTTAGCGGCGGTGGTCTTTGCTTTAAAAATTTGGCGTCATTATCTCTATGGAGTCAAGTTTACCATATATTCCGATCATAAAAGCCTCAAATATTTCTTTGAACAACGAGATCTCAATAATCGCCAAAGAAGATGGTTAGATCTTTTGAAAGATTATGATTGTGAAATCTTGTACCATCCCGGAAAGGCTAATGTCGTGGCGGACGCCTTGAGTCGGAAGAGTTCTCATCATGCCTTAGTTGTTTCTCCTCTTTGGGTTTTGATCACTAACGACTTCTTTGATCAAATTAAAGAAGCTCAAGAAAGGGCCTTACAACGGGATCCTAAAAGAGAAAGAATTCAAGGTCAAATTCAATATTTTACTAAGGATTCTCGTGGCCTCACCCTACGTTTTGGGAGGATTTGGATTCCATTCTCTTGTGAGTTGAAGCTACTTCTTCTCGATGAGGCTCACAAATCCAAGTACTCCATCCACCCCGGTGCTACAAAGATGTACCATGACCTTAAGGTAGAATATTGGTGGCCCGGAATGAAGCGTGATGTAGTGAAGTATGTGGAGAAATGTTTGACTTGTGCACAAGTGAAAGCGGAGCATCAAAAGCCTTATGGCACGTTGCAACCCTTGGAGATACCCAAATGGAAATGGGAAGAGATAACCATGGATTTTGTTACAAAGTTGCCCAAGACCCCTAGAAATCAATTTGATACCATATGGGTGATAGTTGATAGACTAACCAAGAGTGCCTTGTTTCTCCCTATCCGTGAGGCATCGTCATCCGAAGTGTTGGCAAAGATCTACGTGAAAGAAGTTGTAGCTAGACATGGAGTTCCTATCTCCATTGTTTCGGATAGAGACACTCGTTTCACTTCTCACTTTTGGCGGAAATTTCATGAAGATATGGGTACCAAGCTCAAGCTTAGCACCGCCTATCACCCACAAACGGATGGCCAAAGTGAGAGAACCATTCAAACGCTTGAAGACATGCTTCGAGCATGTATAATTGACTTTGGAGGCACTTGGGATCTTCACTTGCCTTTGGTAGAATTCTCATATAACAATAGTTACCATTCTAGTATTCAAATGCCACCGTATGAAATGTTGTATGGAAGAAAGTGTCGATCTCCAATTTGTTGGGGAGAAGTTGGTCAACGTGAAATAGGAGGAACGGAGGTGGTATTGAAGACCATTGAGAAAATCGATGTGATTAAAGAAAGGCTAAAAGCGGCCCAAGACCGCCAAAAGTCTTATGCGGATAAACGAAGAAGACCAATCGAATTCAATGTGGGCGACCGCGTCATGTTGAAAGTCTCTCCATGGAAGGGTGTTTTACGTTTTCGAAAGCGTGGGAAATTAAGTCCTCGTTTTATTGGCCCGTTCAAAATTTTGGCTAAGGTTGGCAAGGTTGCATACCGTTTGGAGTTACCGGATGAGCTTTCGGGAATACATCCTACGTTTCATGTGTCTCATCTTAGAAAGTGCCTAGCCGACGAATCTACTTATGTACCCTTGAATGAAATAGAGGTCGATAACAAGTTGAATTATATTGAAGAGCCCGTTGCCATAGTAGAAGAAGAGCTTAGAAGAGTACAAAATACGACGGTGAGAACGTATAAAATTTTGTGGAAGCATGGCAAGATGTCCGATTGTACATGGGAGTCCGAGCATGACGTCCTAGTTTATTATCCGTCTTTGCATATGGCTTGGATCACGAGGCCGTGATCCGTTCCAAGTGGGGGAGAGTTGTAACACCCCAAGATTTTAAGGTAAAAGAAATTAACCCCTTTTTATAGTTTTGGCATTAAATTAATTTCCTAGTATTTTATTTTTGAATATGGGGTTAATTTAGTTGGAACTTTAGCGGATAGCGGGTAAAATACCCACAATTTTTGAAGTGGGTCGTGGCACCCCCTAAATGTGCCAGCCACATACTCTTTTCTTCAAACTCATAATTCCACTACCTCCATCTTCATTCCCTCATGCAATTTTCTTTCTATTCTTTCCAAAATCAAGGGTTAATTTTTCAATTCAAAGGAAAGGTTATCCATAATAATCATTATCATCATCAATTTCTATCAAGTAAATTTAAAAGCTAGGGTTTGGGTGGTGAAGGGTGGTGGCCGAAAATTGAGAAGAAAAAGGGAAGGATTTGTGGATTTAAAATCTCAAGTAATTGTCTTCCATTGCTGAGGTAATAATTTCCCCAATCTAGCTTTGTCAATTCTCTTGAAAATTAGGGTTCATGAGTGAACCAATTTGGGGGTTTTACTAGAAAAATGATTTATGGTTAATTTTTCCCCAATTCCTTAGTTAACCTAGTTGTCATTGAGTTATATGATATGTTTGATTATGAAAATAATGAGTGCATGTGATAAATTTTAGTTCTTGAGAAAAGATGAGTTTTGACTAGTTATGGAATTATTGATGAAAATGGTAGGTTGAACTACCTAGTGTGTTTGTTAAAGAAAATGAAGCTCAATGACAAATGGGTTGGGTTTTGGGTTTAGAAAGGCTAGTGATTGAGTATGACTAGGTTGAACTAGTCAAGTTGTGAATGTAAGCTTATGCATTTTATGTGATGATCATAGGTTGAAGCTTGTTGTGCATAATCGTTTTAGCTTTATTTTCCAAGTTGCGGAGGAAGTGAGTATTCTTGCATACCTTTATGTATACGTTGGGCCAATTACCATGAGATGTGAATGTTCCAAGCATGGTAATTGGTTCGGCGTTAAGCCCATGTGGGGCATTGTTTATGAGGCCTAAGAACCTCCGGGGCCTAAGAATCCCGATAGTTGATGTAACATGAGGCCTAAGAACCTCCGGGGCCTAAGAATCCCGATAGATATGATTTGTTATGATTGTTTAGCTTATATGGATCCATATATGTGTTGTTAGTGTGCAAGGTGAATATGTAAATGTGACATGACGATGCCATAGGTTACATGTGAAAGTCCTTGTACTTTGCCCTCCTTTGTATCCATAGATGTATGCAAGTATATTCACTAAGCCTTTGCTTACTTTTTAGTTGTTTACCCTTTTTATAGGTAGTTCCGGAAGAGGGAACTAGGATTGTTGATTTGAAAGTTTTGATTTAGAGCTTGAAGTGGTTGAAGTAAAGATTTGCAAGATTTGAAGGTATTTAGGTCATTCATGAATGAATGACAAGCTTTTGGGTTTAGAGGCTTAGTTATCCCTCTCCTTTTGGCTCTTGGTACATTTTGGGTTGATGGTCATATTTTGTTATATTATGTAAAAGAACAGGTGTAAAGCTTTTTAGAAAAAATGTAAAGTTGCACTTTGGGCGAGAATTGTGTCAAAATGGGTAAGATGACCCGTTTACTTGTAGAAACTTGGTTTGTATAAATGGATGGTATGGAGACTTTTGGAAATGTAGTGTTAGTTGATTTATGTCAAAACTAAGTTGCTAATCAGTTGTTGGAAGCTCGGTTTTGAGAAAAAGGGGTCGAAAGTTGTTCAATGTGTCAAAAGTACGAAACCTGAAGAGGACGGCCTTTGTGCAGAGGACGGCTCTTGTGGACGGCCTCTGCAGGACACAAGAGCCGTGCTCCTCTGTGATTTTTACACTTTTTTTACCGAGGCTTCGTTTGATCTTTCCGGGACCTGAAACTCATACAATAGACTTATATTAACATTCTAAGAAGGTTTAATTTGTCATTTTTCAAATTTGAGAACTTTGAATTTTGGCGAAAATTGGCCGTATTTTTCTAAGTATAATTTATCTAATTTGCGTTTCTTTTCTTTTATGTTCATATCTTTGGGATTAAATTGAGTTGAGGCGTTTCATGCTATGTCGACGAAGTGAAGCAAACTCAAGTAATACATAATGTATAATGCCAAGAAAACTTAGCATCAAGTAATGCAAAGCATATAATAGACACTTATGGCTAGACTTGCTATATGATACAATAAATACTCGTGAATCCGGAACAATAAAACAACAAACGTTACAATTATAGTATACTCCCGACCATGAAAAATAGTAAGAAGTCAAAATACAGGTTCACAGAAAAACATCCCATGCAAACAATGCAATGAGAAAATCTCTCAAACAATCAGATTATAAAAAGAAGACTTGACTAAAAAAAAAGTCAAAAAAGAAGATTATAATGTTTGTTCTCTTATGCAGCTTTTGCTTACATGCCAAGAGCCACAACTAACTTGAGGCTTCCACTGGTTGATGGGAGTTTTCTATAGACTTTCATATGAACAGCTACTTCTAAACGTGTCTTGGTTTTATAACACATTTCTTCAAGTCTTTCTTCTGCTGCTCCTCAGTCCCGTGTTGGAGTGTAAATAAATAAAGCAATGCCCAAAAATCATGAACATCTAGAGTCAAAGTATCCACCTGATTAAGCCGAGTCCGAGCTTTGTCCACTTTCCTATCATGCCAAAACAACTTGGCAATAACAGCTAACGTGTGCATCTTGTTCACACTTCCTATAAACATCACCGCTCTTTGTTTTCCTCTGGGGTCTTGAAGCCATCTCAAAAGAAGCAGCCCACAAATATCCACTGTTTGGGAGTTCTTGTAACGCGTTCGCCATAAAATATCGGCCTCCTTTGTAATCATGTGTCTTGACTAAGCTCTAACAGCAACCAGCCAAAGTTCAGGGTTATGGAGGTTCCTCTTTCTGGCCATTCTAAGCAACACTCGTACCTTACTTGGCCTACCCATTCTTTCCTCGGGATTTGGAAGTGAGAGCCAAAGGGGAGTTGAATTCGGACAGTTTTACCTTTGATAGCTTAATCCATTGTTCTATAGAATATCGATGCAGCCCCTGACCAAATCATATTAAAGTTATTGAATTTACAAAAAAAGAAATTTGAAGACCATGAATGTGGGTATTTATAAGGACATATATTATTTCGTAGTATACCAGCCTCTATCATACCTGCCAGTCTGCCACTACGAAATAGTCTAGATTAGTCCAGGATACAGTAATGGATATGATCAGACATAAATTTAACACTATCAACTACTTAAAAAGGATTACTCTATAAGCTTTACATCAAAGTGCATACTTCTCGTGTGATAAAAATAAATCTTTGATTACCAAAGAATATATTCTCCAAACTGAAACCGGAAAAAGTCATAACAATTTTTTTGTTTCTAACATAACTGTAAGACATACATGGGATGTTACATCTATGTAATTATACCTACAATTCTAAAAAAGACATTGCCAAATACATTGGTTCTTTTACTTTTTTCAAAATCAATTTTATGCGCAATTCAGGTTTCTGACTGGTCCACAATAGTAAATGTAGCTGCCCAACCACCAGGTTTCCAAAACCAGGATGTTACATCCATTTACTATGTGAAGCTGAAGTAACCAGCTTTACCAATGCCTTCTTATGGGAACTGACCATTGCCAATTTGGGTGCTAATGTGTTGCCCGATAGAAGTTGAGTTCACCCATCACCTCCCAGTGATCATTCTCCTGGATCATTAACACACTTTCAGTTAAAACTTCTTTTATTAGGTTATCTTGCCTCATGCTCATCAAAACTCAAAAATTTATAAAAGCCAAAACACGAAAAGGATACATATATAATCCAAACCAACCTGAACAACTAAACAATGAATGAATGATCTATAGATGATATATAATCAGTTTAGAGCCAATATAACATGTTGTCGCCTGTTTGAACTAATTGAAGAATAGGGGTATACAAATGTGCATCAATACTAATACGAATATACGATCATCAGTTTAGAGTTTATAATTCCATGATCATCACGTTATCTGATTATTCAAATACTACTAATTCTTTATAGTGCACATCTTCTTAAGATAGCTGACCTGAGCTTTATCAAGATACATCCCTGACCTCGTTTGAACCTCATTTTATGTTTATTGAAAGTTCATCAAAACCTTAGTTTACTCTATACATGCCAAGAGAAGTCTAAATTTTTTCATTTCCCTTGCATTGTACTGTTGGCATTTTCTTTTAATGGACAAATTGAGGGTATGCTTTAAAATAATTAGCAAAATGGTTTAAACAGGGTGAGAGTTGCCTTGAGTGTATTTCTAGCGCAAGGTTTTTATAGCGTTTTTATTCAAGTTATACGATTATTTTGAAATAATATACTATCTTATAACCATATTTGGCATTTGACAAGGATTTATTTACTAAAAAAATGGGATCAAAAGTGTTGAGGGTTAGCCAGATCCATATCAATTATCAAAGCAAATAGTACTCATTTTGACTGTTATCAGACCGGTCTATTTTGCTACCTTTATGTTCTATCTGTTCAAATATTTGAAGTGTTCATTCATGTGGTAGTGTAGAAGAAATTAAGGAATCAATATGTTTTATAGAAACAAACCTTTGCAGAGATCACCACATTGTCCATTGATGGTGTAAGCATCAGAAACATTTGGAGCTGCTCCTGTTTTTGTGGCTTCTCTTATAACATCTATGTAACACCCGCCACTTTGACCGGTCAACGCTAGTGAACTCGTGTGTGATGTAACTGTAATAAAGACTAAAAAGAAAAGAGGCAAAAATGAAAAATAGACAGAATAAGACTAATTCGTGGAGTAATAGTCTAAAAGAGGCAAAAATGAAAAATAGACAGAATAAGACTAATTCGTGGAATAATAGTCTAAAAGAGACAAAAGTGGAAAATAGACAGAATAAGACTAATTCACTGGGTATTAGTCTATAAGTGTTGGAATCTGAAACCAGCCCCACCCCCACCCCCCTTATCTTTGACTTAATTCCCACCTCTCATTATTTTCCTTATCTCTTATTCTTACACACACACACACACACGCTCTCTATCTCGCTCTCCATTCTCCCTCAATCTTAAGAACACACACACAAAACACACACTAATCATTTCTCTTCATAAATTTCGGATCTAAGGCTCTAGCAAACATCAAAATGTTAGAAAATTGTTAAATATCATTTCCCTTATCTTCAAACTTCAAGTAATATGGGTATAAATTAGTGTTCTTCATCTCTAAAGCTCCAAATCCGAATCTGAAGCTCCGGGTTGTTTTGGTAAGTTACATTTCACTAAAATCCATCATTTTATGTTTATTATCATGTTTCTAGTCAAACCCAAGTGTTCATGAGTCAAATTGCAAGTCAAAAATAAAGTGGGTCAAAATTAGGGTTACAAAATGGGTAATTTAAGTCAAATTCAGATTTAAGCTAAAAATGATTGTTTTGAATCAATTTTTGAAATGGGTTATGTTTAAATATGTTCATACAAGCTGCAAAAATGAGTTCCAAACCTCCAAGAATCGATTATATGCCATTTAGGGTTTTGTCAAAAGTCAAAACGGGTCAAGAAGAATTGTGCACAAATTTGACTTCTTAAATTGAATTGGTGATATGGGTTATGTTTTGTTATGTCTAATTATGAGTAACAATGGATAAATTAAGTTTTGCTTCTTCAAAAATCGGATTAATTGACAAAACTAGAGTTTGTGGAGTGTTTGGTTACAAGGTTATAGCTAGTTGGAAAGTGTATAGGCTTGTTTTAAAAACGCCATAACTAGTTCATTAGAGATCTTTAAGAGTCAAACCTTATTGCTGGGGTCAATTGTAACGTGTTGTGATGATTTTAGTAGGTTGAGATTGTCGAGGAGCTCGGGATACTAAGTTATTTTCTTGCTTACCTTCGCAATCCTTAAGCGGCTAAGATGAGTTCCGTAGCTCCTTACTCAATTGAGATTCGGGCTGAAAAGTGTACATACGTGTTTGTTTGATTTTGGTTGATTTGACTGATGACTTATTGCTTGTTGTTGATTTTTTTGAGTGATTATTGGATGGTTTAAGCATATGATTGTGACATTGTAATTATTAGGATAGTCGTACATATATGGAAGTCGGTTATGCCTTCAAAGGGTTGTTAGATGTGGTAGGAAGGCTGCGGGTGACCCTATATATAAGTATCTAGGACTTGATGAAAGCAAAATCCTCCGAAGTGTATGTACGTGTTGTTCAGTGGGAATGAATGGACTTGTGATTGGTTGATGTACTTCCAAGTGTTTTACACTTGAGAACATGCTTTGCACTTATTTATTGATTGGCTTGAGTTATGATTTGTCTTATTGCTTGATTGCTAGTTAGATTGATTTGTTGACGGTATAACCTATTGTTGTTGGATTATGTGTTTGGTTTGGATTAATGTGATTATTTAGGATAGATGTACATACATGGAAGTCGGCTTTGCTTTCAAAAGGTTTGAGATGTGGTGGGAAGGCTGCGGGTGACCCTGTATACAAACTTCAAGGACCATTTGAAAGCAAGTCCTCTTAAGTGTATCATACGCATTTGACATTGACATGCATACGATTCCTATTTGGCTTTGGCATTATATGTGTTTACCATTACACGCTTGTTTATATTGTGAAATCTTGATGTGTTGATAGTGTGGCACGTGAAGGCTACTGGTATGCTTGATCTTCCTTATATGTACTGTGATTATTGACGGTGGCTTCATGAGATCCACCACTACGAACTCACCAACCTAGTGTTGACTTTGTTTAGTGCACTTTTCAGGTATTCATGGATCCATGATCCGTTGTCCGTTTAGGGTTCATGTTTAGCACTTATGAAATTAGTTGTAATCACCCGTTTCATTTCTCATTCATGGCTTCTTGTTTACTTTGTATCTTGCACGTTAAATGTTGGTTTGGATTCGCCGAATCCTTTATTTTCATGTAGTTTATGTTCTACGATAATCCCACTGTGTGCTATATAATTTCAGTGATGTTTCGGTGGGGTAAAAGCATGTAAAGGCATAAAGTCAATTCCTCGCAATTAGTGTTCAGACTTGTAAGGTCTAGAACACTGATAAGGACTCCATTCAGGAGATCTGGTAAGTCTTCCAGTTAGCTCCGCTATTTGTTAGACTTCTTTCTTCAGACTTCAGTCTTCCACTTCAGTGAGAATGTTCTTCAGTAGAAAGATCTTGACTGGAGTGAAGTCTAGTGAACAAATCTGGTGAAATCCAGATTCCTGTACAAGTAAGTTGTTCATTGGTCTTCACATAATTTCTGGACAAATCTTCAGAGGGCTCCAGAAGTCACGTCTGGAGCGAGTCCAGTAAATCTGGACCTAACAAATTTCCCCTATTTGTTTAGAAATTATGCAAGGATTTTCAAGCTCTTATCTATACAAGTTTGCGCTTGAGAAATCCTTGAAAAATTTGACTAACTCTAATTTGAATTACTGGAGAGCCACTTTATAGATCATCAGTGTTCCCAATTTATACATTTTAATTTCTAGACTTAATCTGGATAAGTACTTGTGAAAAATAGAAATTGCAACTTTTATTTACAGACATCAACTGAAGGAAATTTACAATTTTATCAACAAAAAAAAAATACATGTACAATATCAGATGCAGGCCATTTTCTTTACAGCATGCCCAGATGGCTCTTCAGTGGCCTTCTTCTGTACACTTGGAGATGATGAAGTAGTAAGAGAAGTCCTTAAGCCCAGCTCCATCTCCATCAGTTCCTTCCTCATCCATTCCTTTTCAATCCTCTTCATAAAATACTTAACATCCTGGGAAACATCTTTACCCCTGAATGAAAGGCCAATCTCTCTTAGTTCTGACCATCTGAATGCCCTGATTGACGCGTCTTTTCTTTCATCAGTAAAGTTCCCTTCTCTGAAGAGTTTGACATGGAACTTTGAGAAATTATCATGGTTTTCTGCCAGATGGATCTCAGCACCCAGTATAGATCGGACATCAGCTCTAAATTGTGACCAATGTTCATATTTTTCTTTTGTCTGAGCCCTTTTAACCATCTCATCCACTTCCCTGGACACCTTTCTTTGTTCAGCATCTTGTTGAAATTTTTCTTTATTGATTCTTTCAGTAGTGTTCAAGGGAATGAAGGTGCTAAGATCTGCATCTCTGGCAGCTTTGGTTTTTCTGGCTGGTGCCTTGGGCAAACCCTTGATCTTCTTCCTATATTCATGCTCCAGAGCAGTAGCATTACTCCTTACTTGTTGCTGGAGATTTTTCAACTCTTCTCTTCTCTGGGCAATGAGATCCAGTATGCTCACACCATAGATTTCAGAATCATAGACTTGTTCATCCTGAGCATACATGGATCGAATATAGACATCATCCAAGGCATCCAGACATTTCTTCAGCCTGGGATCATCCTTCATCTTTTTATATACTTCAATTTGTACGCCTAACCTGCCAGCGTTGTAAGAATCCAGAGTCCCATGCCTGGCCATATCTAACTGGTGAGCAATCAAGTCATCTTTTAGATTCTTCTTGAAAATTTCAATTAAGATGCACTCTTGCTCCAGTCTCTTTGCCTTTGCCTCATCAGCAGACACATATTCATCTTCTACTTCAATTGTTGGTTCCCTAGACACCCCTTGCTTTCTTTTGATCTTTTTCATTGTGGTTGGAATGTCTGGGAACTCTTCAAACACTGGCTCACTGGCATCGGTACCAGCAGCCTCTTCTTCAACTTGTCCACTGGCTTCAGTACCAGTGACATCCTGTCCAATGACCTTCTTCCAGACTTCAATCTTCTTTTGAAGATCACTAACTTTTTCTGTACCAGAACCAGAACCTTCCCCCTTGGAAGCATCTCCAGATTGAAGATGATTCCACACCTGGTCCAGCTTATGTCTGGCAGCAGAATCAAAGGTTCGACCAAACACTGGAGCAATGTTGTTCACAGTTTTCCTCAATTGCATCACTTCCTTTTTAATAATTTCAAGATCCTGAGGAAAGTGGCGAGGCAACTGGGTGTCAATCATCTTCATTACTTCAGGCAACAACCCATCACAAAGATTTCTAAGGAGAGTTTCAGACACCTCCTCAGTGATTTCTTTTAAAATATCTCCCCTGAACTTTCGAACAACTTCATCACTGAGGGTGCTGACAACTGAGTTTTTCTCTAGGGTTGGCCTGCTCTCCAGAGAGCATATTCTGGTGGTCAAATTCTGAACTTCACCTGTCAGACTTGCCAGAGGTTGAGCAACTTCAGCTTTAATGGCAGTCTGAACAGTTCTCACCATATCCTCCTTGATTCCCTGGACTGCAACTTGTATAGATTCAGAGTTTTTATTTGTTGCCACGACAAGTTCATCCAGCTTCTCAAAGACTATTTTCTCATTTCCAGCAAATATGTTCATTTCTGACTTACAATTATTGGAAATTAGAGATTTGAAGTCAGAAATAACCTGAGAAGAAACCTGAAGTGATCTCTCCAGGTCCGCCACCTTATTAAAAAGGCCTTAGACCTCGGTTGAAGAAGAAGAGGAGAGACCACTGGAAGGATTGGTGATTCTGGTGATGGATGATACTGGCAACACCCTTGTGATATTTTCAGTTGGTTGGGTGACTGCCAGTGGTTCAGAAGTTTGAGATGGTTGAATTTCTGGTGCAGTTGGTGATTCAAAAGTTGTAGTTGTTGTTTGTTCTGGAATAGGTGTTGGTGTATTTTCTGGGGGTGGAGGAGGCATATCAGATAGAATTGACTGGGAGACAGAATGGATGGTGCGATCAATTTCTTCTTCTCCCAGAAAACTCATATTTACATCAAAATCATTGTCTTCAGACAGTGGAGAGTCAACCATATCCCAATCTGGGCCGGTTCCACCTGCCTGGTCCTCTACTTGAACATTCTCCACCCCTACATTTAAATCAATCTGAGCCACTTGCTCCAGATTTTCTCCTTCAATCTGTACATTCTGTTCTCCTTCAACCTCTTCAACTATCAAGGACCCATCAGCAGCCATGATGTCCCCACTTCTAGCAGTTGAGACTGGTATAACAAGAGGTGAGCCAGACCCTCTTTCTTCTTCACCACGTCCTTCTACTGGTACTGAGGAAGTGGTTGCTGGGGCAATCTCCTGAACAAGATCTCCAGAATCCAGATGAGAGGATTCTGGAAGAGATGAAACCAAAACTCTGTCTCTCCTAAGACGACGAGTTCTGTTCCTTGGCCTGGTGGGATTAGGTGGAATTTCAACAATATTTTCAGCAATCTGCTGAGGATCAGGGGCTATCTGGGAAATAGGTTGCACCCTTTCAGTAATAACAACTTCCGAATTTCCTTCATTGTTATGAGGCTCACCAGCAACCTCTTCATCTGGTGATGATGCATTTGCCTCTTCTTGAATTCTGAATTGATATAGCATCACCGATGGAATGTCGACCTCAGTAGGAGATGAGGTCAACTGGTTGAGGTCCATCAGATATTCACACAAAGAAAAATGAGTTGTATTACAGAGTACTCATTTTTCAAGGCCCTTCTGAATATGATGGACAGAAATCAAATGAAAGGAATAAAGGCTTTCCTGCTCTTGACCTTCAATCTGTCCACCAGATCATTAAAGAAAATCTGGGCAAAGTCCACCCTATACCCATGCCACAAGCAGTAGGCAATCTAGAGTTGTGTCTGGTTTATCTGGTCTAAACCTCCAGAACTGCCACCCAAGCACTCAACAAGATGAGTGAAGAAATATCTCCATGAATCTGTCAGCCTGCTCATATATACAGTGCCCTTCCTGAGCAGCTGACCATTCTCATCCACAATCTCCGTGTGCCCCATCAACCTGCACACTTCCCTGGTATTGATGCAAGAGGGAATTTCAACGGGCATCTCATTCTCATCAAAATAATTCATCCTCAGGGCATCTCTGAGGGAATCAACAGTAATTGTGAAGCTTTTGGTGTCTTGTTTTAGTATGTAGTGGATGGATTCATCACTTTCCACATACACTGCAGTATACCAAAACTCATAAAGATAATCGTGATACATTTTGCACGGATTTAGGGTTAGGGCACCATATAGTGGACTGCTCAAGAAGAAGGTATTCAACCTTCCAATAATGGATGTTGCAGAGTGATTGGTTGAGAGTTTGGCCATCCAGTTATTCATATTTATTCGGATGGCATCGGCAGAAAGAGATATATGATTTGCCTTTTTAACATTATCAGCAGGAGCATAATTAGCGGCTAGAAGATTTTTAGGAGAAGGTTTGGGAGCCATTTGAGATAAATGAAGATAAAAGTGAAAGAATTTAAGATTGATAAAGGAAATTTAATAAGAGAGATGATGATGATTGGAGAGTAAATGACGAAGGAAATAAATGAAGGAATTTGAAAATATTGGAGTAAATGATTTTCGAGATAAAACTGAAAGTGAAGGTAAATATGGGTATTTATGGAGGAAAGAGAAAAATGGAATTCAAAACGGTAAGTTTGAAAATTTTCAAAACAATTTTGATCGGTTTTGACATCCGCATTTAATGTTTCCCATCACACGTAAATATATGACGGTTGACAGCCCACAAAAATTACCAACTTGCACTTTTGGTCTTCCCAAGGTAACAAAATCATCATTTAAGTTGAAAAAGTTATGCCACGTAAGTTGAACAGTAACTGTCCAGATGAAAAATTGTAAGGTTGGCATGCACTAGCATCAAGTATTAAAAAAATATAATGATTTGATACAAAAAGACTCATTTTAATGCATCTGGAGGTTGACTGGACACTCCAGTTTCACTGGTGGATTAGGCCAGTAGAGTATGCATTAATGGTACACTGGAGGGACACTCCAGTAAGTATCCAGATTGGACCATTCTGGTAATCCTTAAACACGCACATCAACTAATATAAACAAATGAGAGGGACACATTTACAAAGCGACTAAAGTCACTTCAAACATGCACATCAACTTATCCAGTATTAATGAGAGGGACACATTTACAAGGTACTAGAAACATTTTCTAGAAAAAAATTTGTCCAGCGAGAAAATAAATTAATAAATTCCCCCTGAAACTTAGATAAAAAAATGTGGTCTGAGTCTTTCCCCCTAGAATGGTGATCCATAAATCTATCAATGCAAAGATAGTATCACAAAGGCGTTCGATAGCTTTACTGGTATAAATTTATAAATCTGGAATCAAAGAACCCTGCCAGTGTCACAAAGGCGTTCATAACAAAGTTCCAGATTAAGGGTTCAACATTCCCAACTCACTGACAAGATTTTGAAAAGTTTTCTTATCCAAGGATTTTGTAAATATGTCAGCAAGTTGTTTATCAGTGGGAATAAAATGGATTGCAACATCATTTTTCATTACATGATCGTGAATAAAATGATACCTGACATCAATGTGTTTCGTCTTGGAGTGCATGACTGGATTGTTTGAGATAGCAATGGCACTGATATTGTCACAAAAGATAGGGGTCTTTGAATACTTAATACCATAATCAAGCAATTGGTGCTTCATCCAGAGTATCTGAGCACAACAACTGGCTGTAGACACATATTCTGCTTCAGCAGTGGATAAAGAGACTGAAGTTTGCTTCTTACTGGTCCAACTCACCAGTTTGCCACCAAGGAAATGACATCCACCAGTAGTGGATGTCCTGTCTATCTTACAACCTGCATGATCTGAATCTGAATAACCCATTAGATCTAAGCCTGAGCCTTTAGGATACCAAAGACCCAAACTGGGAGTACCCTTAAGGTACTTCAAAATGCGCTTTACAGCCGCCAGATGAGATTCTTTTGGGTTAGACTGATATCTGGCACAAACACATGTTGCAAACATTATATCTGGTCTACTGGCAGTTAAATATATTAGTGAACCAATCATGCCTCTATAGGCAGTGGTGTTCACTGGTTTCCCATCAGGGTCTGAATCTATTGTTAAAGGTGCAGAAATTGGAGTTGATTTTGAAGGTGAAGAATTCATATCGAATTTTCTTAAAATATCTCTAACATATTTTTCTTGATTAATAAAAATATCATCACTGGTTTGTTTAATCTGGAGTCCAAGAAAAAATGTTAATTCACCCATCAAACTCATTTCAAATTTTGAAAACATGATTTTTGAAAATTTCTTGCACAAAGATTCATCAGTAGAACCAAAAATAATATCATCAACATAAACTTGTACCAACAGAAGATTACCTCTTTCACGAAGAATAAATAAGGAATTGTCAATTGCACCTCTTTTGAAATCGTTTTCTGATAAGTGTTTGGTCAGAGTATCATACCAAGCTCGAGGGGCTTGTCTGAGGCCATACAGTGCCTTGTCCAGACGATAGACCCAATGTGGATGCTTTTCATCAATGAAGCCTGGAGGTTGCTTGACATAAACTTCTTCTTCTAATTCTCCATTCAAAAATGCACTCTTTACGTCCATCTGGTAGACCTTGAACTTATGATGAGCAGCAAAGGCTAAAAACATTCTGATGGCTTCTAACCTTGCTACTGGTGCAAATGATTCTTCAAAGTCAAGGTCTATCTGGACGTACCCTTCTGCCACCAATCTGGCCTTATTTCTGATCACATGACCATCTTCATCAACCTTATTCCTGAAGACCCATCTGGTTCCAATTGGTTCTTTCTTGCCAACTGGAGGAGGAACCAGATTCCAAACTTTATTTCGTTCGAACTGGTGAAGCTCTTCTTGCATAGCTATCACCCAGCTTGGGTGATTCATTGCCTCGTCAATCTTCTTCAGTTCAATCAGTGATAAGAAGCTGACATATAAACATTGTTCACTGGAGGCACTTCTGGTCTGAACCCCTCTACTGGAGTCACCGATAATCTGGTTGATTGGGTGAGCTTTTGTCCACTTAGAGTATTGACCAGGATTATTTCTTACAGCAATATCAGTGCAAGAATTTAATTGATTTTCTGGAATGGGATCTTGCCAGACAACTTCAGCATCTTCATCAGAATCTATAAGATCACGATTTACATCATGAAACTCTTCATTTAAAGGCATTTCTTGAATTACTGGCTTAAAATCAATTAAATCTGATACTGGTGGTGTAGTACGAACATCTGATCCAATAACAAGTTCAGAGGGTAGTTTGAAACTTATTGAAGGATAAATGAAGTATTACTGGGAGGTTTTTCAATTTGCACTGGTTCCAAGTCAGGATGACTAGAAACATCTTCAGATGAATCTTTATTGTAGTTGATAGGATCAGATTTACCAAAGATAATTGGACTTTCTGGGGGAGAATTAAGGGTTGGCTTTTTATTGATTGTTTCATTTGACTCATCGAATGTGACATGAATTGACTCCTGGACCTTTTCCAGTCTTTTGTTGTAGACTCTGAAGGCTTTGCGAATGGCTGAATATCCTAAGAAATATCATTCATCAGCTTTGGCATCAAATTTGCCTAACTGACTAGAGTCGTTCAGGATGTATACTGGACATCCAAAAACGTGAAAATAACCAATATTTGGTTTTCTATTTCTTAATATTTCATAGGATGTCTTCTTGTGTCTCTTCACATATACTGAGCGATTGACAAGCAGTTGCAATTGCTTCAGCCCAGTACATTTTAGGAAGACCAGATTCAGCAAGCATACTCCTGGCAGCTTCTATCAGCGTTATGTTCTTTCTTTTAACAACTCCATTCTACTCTGGAGTGTGTGCTGATGAGAAATGCTGGGAGATGCCAGTGTCAGTGCAGAATTTCTTCAGAGTTGCATTCTGGAATTCTGTTCCATTATCACTTCTTAACTGACACACTTTTCGCTTATATTTGTGTTCAGTTTGCTTGATAAGAGCGATGACTTCAGCAGCAGTTTCTTTCTTTGACCTAAGAAATATTACCCAACAATATCTGGAGTATTCATCAACAACTACCAGGGTATATTTCTTACCAGCACGAGTCTGAATATTCACTGGACCACAAAGGTCCATATGAAGCATATGAAGAGGTTCAGATATGCTAAAATTTTGTTTTGTCTTGAAACTGGTGCGTTTCTGCTTACCCATCTCACATCCTGGACATGGCCTTTCCTTTTTGAAGGAGATAGAAGGTATCCCATCTGCAAGTTGTTTTCTGGACAACTTGTTAATATTTTTGAAATTTAAATGGGATAACCTTTTATGCCATAGCCAGTTTGTGTCTTCATCAGCCTTGGTATAGAAACACTGCTCTAAAGGAGAGCTTTCCATATCCATCACGTACACATTTCCTTTTCTGGGAGCAATCAGTACTACCTTCCAATCCTTATTAAATACGATGCCCTGAGAAATGTTAAATAACACCTGGTAACCATCATCACACAACTGGCTCACACTTATGAGGTTATATTTCAGGCCATTTACATAAACCACTCGTCTGAATTTGACTTGACCATTATTCAGAACACCATATCCCTCAGTCTTTCCAGAACCATCATTTCCAAAAGTAATAGAGGGTCCGTTAGAAACTACGAACTCCTCCAGCAGGGTCTTACATCCGGTCATTGTCCTTCCAGCAGCGTTGTCAAGATACCAAATATATTTTTTTTGATCGCCCTGCACATCCACCAGATTATTAGTTTAAAGGTTTGCGAACCCATCGACTGATGGGTTCTCTAGATCCACAAGGATGGATCCCGGGTGGTATCTGGTTGATTTCACTTTCAAAAATAGTGGGTTTCTCAGTAAACACCACTGGAACTGACGGTTTTGAAACCTTTTTCTTTTTCTTATCAACAGATGTGCTCGATTTTCTTTCTTTGAAAAAGGTTTTGTATTTTGTTTAGGGCCAGATAAAGTACCCTCAAAATTGTTAATTCTTGCATTGCAATTTTGAACTTGACGAGCCAGTAGTTGAAACTGACTCTCCGGCCTTAACAAAATAGTTTCATCAGATGACACCATAGCCTTTCCAGATGACTGTACTTTTGGCTTAGGTGGAGGAACAACATTCTTCTTTTTCTGAACCAGGTTTCTTTAGAAGATGATTGAGGCAAAGGTTTATTCTGCTTAACCTTCTTGACTGGAGCATTCATCTGGGGAGCTCCAATCTTAACCTCAAACAATTGAACAGGAGGAATAATACAAGTTTTGGGTGTTGTTGGTTCATCATAAATAGTGCTAGGTTTTAACACTTCAGGCAATCGGTCAACAACAGGTATTAATGCAGCAGCATTGATATCACCCCCCAGATATGCACATTTTTAGGAGGGGTACTGGTTACGTGCAACATCATATGGTTTCTTGGTCTCAAGCCATGACTGGATAACATGTTTTTCTTTTGTTAAAATATTTTCCAGTTCTTCTTTTTGTTGGACCAGTTGTTCAATAACCAAAACTTGTGCTTTGAAAGCAAGTTCAATATCTTGCAAATCTTTTAACTTTGATTGTAAATTTGCCATTTCAGAATAATCTGTTTCAAAATTATTTGACATTTCTGAATGAACAATTTCCACAAACATTAAATCAGAGTTTAAAGCTTCTGCAATGTCCAATTTTAATTCAGGATCAGTTTCTTTGTCATAATCTATTACCTTCTGAATGAAAATGTCCACCCATCTTCCAGATGTGACATCTTCTTTCACCAGATGCTCTTCATCAGCTAGAGCCATATAACAGCAATCTCTTTCCTCTTCATCATCCACTGATGAGTCATCAGAGGGAACCCATTCTTCTTTAGCCACCATGCATTTATTATTATCTTTTTCTGCAGACATGAGAGCAATTTGAGCCTTAAGCTTTTTGTATTTTAATCTGTAACTATCATCAGGCTTGTTATAAGAAGTTGATGGACCAGATTGTGAGACAAACTGATTGGACTTGCCCTCTTTCATGAAATGACCTTTTCTGCCACACTTAAAGCATGTTAGGTTGGTCTTGTCAATGGAAGAACTGGGTGCATTGTGTCCAGTGGGTCTGTTAGCTCTGGCTTTGGAACAATTAAACGTTTTAGCCATCATAGACATCAGATCATCACTATCAGTTTCATCATAATCTGGAAATATATTATTCATGACTCCATAATCTATTAATTCAGACATCATCTTCTTCATCGAAAATACATTCTCGGAAGACATTAATGCTGCACATGGTGGTTCAGTATGACTAACCACAGGGGAACTACTGGAAGCATGATTAATAGCATCTTTTTCTGCCTCAATTCTCTGGGCTTTATTCTCTTCAGTGAATCTGAAGGCTCCATACAATGTTGACAGAGTATGGGAATGCAAGGTTTTACCTTGTCTCAAGACCAAGATCATGTGAGACCATTTAGATGGAAGAATATCACAAAACTTTTCAAGAAGTATGTCCTTGTCTTTTTCTACCCCAAGCCCTCTTAACTGGTTTATGATAGACATAAATCTGGTGTAGGTACCAGTTAATGATTCATTGGGTAGGGCAAAAAATGACTCGTACTTCTTATTCAAAGCCACTTTCCTGGTAACAATAGTATCATCACCACCTTCATACTGGTTCACTAGTTCATCCCACATGCTTTTAGCACTGGGATAAATCACTAGTGTGGGAACAAGAGCTTTAGGAACGGCCCCGAGGATCATGACTTTTAAGGTAGTTTCAATATTGACCCGTCTCCTTTCCTCTTTAGACCAGTGTTCCTCCCTCTTTTCCCTCCCAGATCTTGCTCCAGTTGGATCAAGAAGTGGATTGAGAGGACTTCTAAGAATATAGGGTCCTTCATTTAAAATTTTAAGCATATTCCTCTCAATACCAGTAACATGTAATAACATCCTAGCTTTCCACGTGCCAAATTCATCACCATTCCAACTGAATTTTGGAACAGGAGTGTTTGAGTAGTGAACATGCACGTGTGGAGAAACAGGAATAGGAGGTGGTGGTGGTGGATTATTGTTAACATGGTCATTAGTCTGTTCAAATTCATTTATGGGTGGAGGTCCAGTGTTTAAAGGGTTTCTTTGTGTATTCTCTGGGTTGGCCATCGAGAAAATGCAGATCTAGGCAAGTATGTTAGCCTTCTGCTCAGATACCAATTGTGAAATCCCTCACTCGATGGTTTAACCCACAAGTGTAGAATACAACAAGTCAAGTAATCACTAGATAGGACTAGTATGAAACGTCAAGTAAGCACTAGATTGGATTAGCATTACGATAAATCTAAATGCAAGAATATATATAACGTAATACGTACTTAAGCAATATAAAGATAAGCAAGAAAAGTATATGGTGAGACACTATGTAATTTTCAAGTGTATTTTATTTATTGATGTTAAATAAAATACAAGGTTGTTGCGGAACAAGATATTACAAAGTAAGTATCTAAACAACCTATGAATTACAAGTGATCTAATTTTGCTAATTAAACTCCTTGATCGAAATACTTAAAGTTGTGAAGTATAACTGTTTAGATCGAGAATATTTGAGCAAAGGCACCAAATTGCAAAAGTATATATTTTGGACGAGGAAGTGACTTGGTATTTATAGGCAAAAAGAATAAATATAATATTCTTTTTGCCGTACAAATATGGTTACATGCATTTAAGGAAATTAATTTAATTCCTTAAATGCATTGATTAAAGTACAAGAATAAAGTCACATGATAGTGACTTGTCTTCTAATTAACCAACCACCTTTACATGCGTGTAAGGCTTTTAACAAATGACAAATAGATTGTCCGGGTAAAAACATGTAAAGGCATAAAGTCAATTCCTCGTAATCAGTGTTCAGACTTGTAAGGTCTAGAACACCGATAAGGACTCCAGTCAGAAGATCTGGTAAGTCTTCCAGTTAGCTCCGCTATTTGTCAGACTTCTTTCTTCAGACTTTAGTCTTCGACTTCAGTGAGAATGTTCTTCAATAGAAAGATCTTGACTGGAGTGAAGTCCAGTGAATAAATCTGGTGGAATCCAGATTCCTGTACAAGTAAGTTGTTCACTGGTCTTCACATAATTTATGGACAAATCTTCAGAGGGCTCCAGTAGTCACGTCTGGAGCGAGTCTAGTAAATCTGGACCTAACAGCTAAGCCTTTTTATCTTTATAATCTGTAGGGATTTCCGAATTAGCCTTAAGCAACGATTTCCTGTATATCTTGTCATCACCAGGATACTGAAAACTCTATAACTGACTATAACTCCCACCATTTTTATTATTAGCACCTAAAACCGTCAAATAATGAGAAAACTCAGCTTCTTTATCCTCAATCCTATAACTACATCCCTAACTTGTTCCAACTCCCCTTTAAAAAAACATCATTTGGTATCCAACCATTTCTATTCATGTATATGAATACAGTGATCAAAACCCATTTTAACCACCAAATCATGCAACCGAGAACCCTCAACCGGGCATACAATAGTTATTTGCAACAAAACTCGCTCAATGTGACCAGTACAAAAGCTGGCTATCTGACTCCCATTCCTTGTCATACAACCTTCCGGACCTGTCATTGTTCAAGTTCTGTTTTTAATTATAGAAATTAGAAAAGAAGAGAAACATATTGACAGCTCTTTATTAGCCTAAGTAAAAACTTGAGGGATCTCTTTAACTTGTTCCACAAACATAACAGATCAGATCTTCGTAGTCTCTCACCACGGAATATGCACATGACTATATAATACGGATGTCAAATAGACTTTCATATACATTCACGAACACTTGTAGCTACAAACTTAATTGAACTCCAAAATCTATAACATGATGTAATCTTAGACTTCGTCTCTCTTCGAAAACAATATAAACCCAGAATATTATTAATAGATAACTACTTACCGTTGACACCAGTAGTGTCAGTTTTGCACGAAAAAAGTAGCAAAACCAGCCTTGATCTATAAATCTATAATGATAATTAGTCATCAATCTAAGACATATGCCATATCCCTCGTTGTAAAATGTGAATTTTAGTTAAAGTTTTATGCATTAATAGCTAAAGTGTTGAATAAACCAGATAAGGGATAATACAATTTTTTTTTACCAATCTTCAGACTTCAAACAAATGCTAGACCTGATTTGCAGATATGTTTTTCTTGGCATAAAGAGGCCTTAAAACACCGAGATCTCTTACACAATTACACGATTGACCTTATCATTTCCATGCGCCGTCAACGACCTGGGAAAATGATATCAAAAACTATCTTCTTTTCTGTGAATTCCAACCGTAACAGTGGTATCAGAGCCGTTGATTCTCCGATGAGCTTTCGATTCCGGTTACACCTCCAATTGAGATTACGATTGAGATTCCGGCTAGTTATTTGATTCTCTTCCTCCTAAAATCAATGGCAGTTGGAGTTCTTGATTTGATATCTTTTTTCGCGAGCCTGTGATTCCGATCACTTTCTCCGGTGAGCTTTTGTTCTCCGGTGACCTATCCTTTTAATAAAACAAAAATCAGAAAAAAATTAGAAAATCCAAAATTAATCACAAATTCATCAATAATTCACCACAAATAACCTAAATCAGTACAGTTCAATGTCGGCTCCGAGTTTTAATGGTGATGATGCTAATGGTTGGAAACAAAGGTGTGAGGAATTCATTTTGGTTGATGAAACACCTGACAATCGGAAGGTGATGTATGCTGCTATCAAATTTGAAGGCAGAGCATTACATTGGCATCAACTCTATGCAAAAACCAGTGGGAAGTCATTGTTGGATATGTCTCGGGATGATTATTCGAGAGCAACCTTATTGCATTTTGGTGAGAAACCAGAATTAGAAAATGAACTCTTACACATTTAGAATGCATTGAGCAATTTACAACAAACACTTGCAAAAGTAGAAGAAGATGTGACAAGACTACAAAAAGAATCATTGATGCTAAAAAAAATTTCTGATAAGATTGAGTTGGCTGAGTGTGAGAAGGAATCGGAAACAAAAGGTATACATTCTAAAATTGATTCTTACTTTTCTTTATACTATGATGATAGCAATTCAGTGTGTTTTGAAAATGGAATTAGAATGAATTTTGAAGTAGAAAATAGTGCACACCAGGTGTTTGATGAAATGCCTGAACGAAATTCGGTTGGAATTGAGGTTCAATTTAGTGATATCTTTATATGTAGGACTATTTTAAATGAAAATTCAGATGGTTTTTCGGATAAGAATCAAGTAAGTTCAGAATTTGAAAGTGCATGTACGGTGTTTGATGTAAGTCCTGAATGAGTTAGTGATGAGAGTAGTGTTGATATTAAGGCTCCGTTTAATGGTAAATCTGCTTGTGGGAGTATTAGTGACGTAATTGTTGTATTGGATGATAAAATTAATCTTGCTCTTAAGCGTTTTATGGATCAAATCTGAAGTTATGAAATTTCAGTTTTTTAGTGATATTGTGTGTTGCAAATGTGATTTTTGGGGACAAAAATCTCATAAGGAATGAGTATTAGGTATTATTAGTATGGTCATGGATATAGTATCTTTCGGTTGGAAACCGGGGTGGAGTAGTGTTGATGATTAAGTAGATATGAAAAAAAAGGTGTTGTAAATGAGGTTAAGGATATTAAAGAGTATGTGTGTTTCGAGAATGGAAGTTTTAGTGCATTTAATTGGAAATCCTGCTGGATTTTAGTCATGAATAAGAAATTTGTGGTGATCAACACAAAGAAAAGATGGTTGTTAGGTTTTGTGTCAATGATTGTTGGATCATTTGAATGGAAGCCAGGTTGGTTGATTTTTGTAAGGAATAACAATGAGTTGCAAATGGGCTTTGTATCGAGTTATGTCGGGAAGAAGCTGCTAAAGAAGTGTCTAATGGATAAATCTGTTGTGTTAATCAAAAATGAATCAATTGTGAAACTGATATTGGGGGCTGCTCTAAAAATCAAAATGGGATACAAGTACAGAAATGCTCAAGATTCTAGTGAAGTTGTGCACAGTGAACTACGGAATGGGTTGAAAGAAAGTGAGTTGGTTGTTATGAAAACAGATGTGATTCTAATGGATCTTGATGATGGGCAGCAAGAATTGGAATCAGTTATGGGTGATTTGGTAGAATTCATTGAAAATTCTTCAGTTCCTACACTGGTAATTCATATTTTTGGATATGATTCCGAGGTTGTAATGGCTGAGAAATCCTTTCTTCTATCTGGAACTAAAGTTCAAATTAGTTCAGGTAAGTTGGTTGTTACCACTGTTGGGATGAGAACTCAATAGGATCAAATGGCATTTCTTAGTGAAAGTAGAAATGATAAGACCTTACTAGAAGGTAAACTGAATATATATGAGCACAATGGTGAAGCTCTGATGATACTTAAACATATAGAATTGCACAAGAGAACTCTTTCAATTGCTGTTGCTAAAGGTGAAAATGGTTTAGATCCTCCAGGTGTAAGGGTCAGGCTGGAAATCTTTACTTTTGTTGCTAAGGTAGCAATGGTTGCAAAATGTCATTTGACTGTTGTGCATAGACATAAAGATGTGTCGCAATGGCAATTGATTGGAAGGCCTGGTAATTGTTATGATGTTCTGGGAGGTGCTTTAATGAACAGGGGGCAAGAAGTTACGTAGACAACTACACGCTTTCCATCAGATTGATTGAACCTGATCCACAGAGTCAAAATAAAAAAAAGATGCACATGTTTGTTGGATTATTGTGGTCTGAGCTTGAAGGGTCCAGTTTAAGCAAGCTTCAGTCATTATGCTTCAGACTAGATGTTCCAGTAAGCCACTAGACAACTTCAGTGACCAACTTCGGCAAGTTGGTTCAGTCGATGTGCTTTAGAGTAAATGCTACTGTAGGCAACTGGATAGCTTCAGTAAACAACTTCAGCGAGTTCCATCAGTTGATTTGCTTCAGGCTAAATGCTTTATACTTGATGGGAAGTAGGTCAAAGGGAAAGATAATGTTGCAGTCAAGATATTGGACCATTGGGAGAGGTTGCTTGTGGCTGAAACATTATGAAAGTATGTGGGAATTTCCAGACTCGATTCAAGATGTTGAGTGTTGTTGCTGCTTGCTTATGTGCACACCATTGTTTGAGGACGAACAATCCTTAAGGAGGGAGTATTGTTACATAATAAATATAATGGGGTCAAAGTGTAATGTTTGTAAGAGTTTAGGGGGTCGTTGACCAAGTGAAGGCTGCATATCGAGGCACTAGTCACGAACGTCAGATGAAACTAGTTGGTTGAGTCGGTTACTAACGGCTATATAACTCTGTACCCGATTCATTTGAAGACAGACTTGATAACTTCTTCTTCTCTACTCAAATTCTTCTTTTCTGTGAATTCCAACCGTAACAACAACCCATCATCAGCATATCCTAAATTAGGAGTACGAAAAGTAATAAAGTTTACATGTAGCATCATATAAACCAATAATATTTGTAATCATTAAGGCTTGATTACTGTTGGGTTAGTTGCAAAACCTATTTGTTCAGTTTTCAGATAAAAGCAACAATAAGCAAATTCACCCAAAATCTCAATTAGAATAAGCATAAAAAAATAACAGTAAATAATAATCAAAGAAAGGTATTTTGAAATCATTAACCTTATAGAGTAACTCAAATCAAAGCCAACCCTAATTCGTTGTTGACGCCTTTGATAATTCCATTGCTGATGCTGAATCCATAGATTTGGAAAAAGGGATCGTTGTGTAGAAAACATGAGACTGATAGAGAGAGAGAGAGAAGGGACAAACAAATATTAAGGGGAACGATTATTATCAAAGAGCGGTTAAAAGAACGGGATGAAGGACTAATATGAAGACGGTTTATAGATTCCAGAAACTTACCTTGTAATAACCGCTAACATAAAAGTAACTGCAGCCTGAAAAGTTTTCAGTCATGCCACGTCGGATTTGAGGCCCTGTCTTGCAATGTTAGAGGTGCTACATAGCAAATTAACTAACTTGGAAAACCTTTATTTATATAGTATTAAGATTAAGATTAAGATGGCTCTTTTGTACGAGTAATAAATTTTTTTTTACAAATAATTGATTAATTAATATTTAAAAAGTAAACAATCATATAAATATGGGTATTAGATATACAAATAGATATTTTTTTCAATATATATATATATATATATAAAGTTAAAGTTTTATTTCGTTAGTAATAAATTTAATTTTTATAAACAAATGTACACCGCAATTATACTGCCGCATTGCGCGGATATATGGCTCAGTAATTTAAAGAAAGAATAACATATACTATAGGACAAACGTATACTTAGACGTTTGCTAAATTTCCATCAATTATTATTTTACATATACAAATTATCCAATCTGATATTTCTCCGATATTTCCCTGATTTTTAAAAGTATCCTGTCTTCCCACCTCGCCAATCCAATCCCGATGCATGAGTTCTACAACCTTGCATGTAATTACAACAGTTACGGTAAAAAAGTTCTAACTAACGGAAAATATCACTTTGTAAATTGTCATTCATGACTTCAACAAATGCAAGATTTGACACCAACACGCTGGCACACACGGTGTTTGCTGCAGAAAAGATGAAGAACAACACGGCGGACGGAAATGTAACCACCTCACCGGATAACTTACAATCCAGATTACTTCTTCGTTACATCGAATTAGAAAACGAGATTAACACCAAAATGCTCAGAATCAAACCGCGAACAAACCCTGACCAGGAATTAATCCGATTGAGACTCGCCGGAAAATTCTTAATCTCGCCGGGAAAATTAAACTTACGATAACTTTGTTGTTTCTTCGAGTTGTAACCTAAAATTTGGACCAAAGTTCTCAGTTTCTCAATCCGCACAACCCTTAGCCAACAAAAATCGATTATGACATGCGCCGGAAAACTCAACAATCCACCGGAAAAGTTAACCGTCACTAAAACTTGTCTGATCAGAAAATCGAAAGCATGATTCTGTTCAGAGTACGATCGTGAGTAAAACCTGACAATTTTCAGATCAACTTGATGAACAACGAAGAAGATATCAAAGAGAGAAGTTATGGAAGATTTTTGTTAGATTTTCTTTCTTAGTTAGAAAAAGAATACAGAAAGAGAAAGAAATTTTTTTTAGTATATATAAAAAATTAAAAATGAGTTGGAAAATCCATGTAAATAATATGACTAAATAAAAAAACTCAAAATGAAATTAAAAAGAAAAAATGACTGACAACTTGATGGTAGACCCAACATAGTTGGTTTAGCCGTTTTTTTCCCCAAAATAGCACTTTTTTTGTTCGATCCTCAATAAAATAGAATGTGACAAGTTGAGATACTTTTAAAGTAAAAGGCCCTTAGGAAATACGATTACATGTAGACTACATATATTATACTAGAGAAGTTTCACATAACTGATCTTTGCAAAATTGCAATAATAGAACAAATGCATATAAGATATCTGAATACCATAATAAGTCACGATAATATTAGCACATAAAATCATGATCAATATAACAGACAACACTCATGGGACATTGGTGCAATGGTGCCCAAACTAGTGTACAGAAAACTAATACGTTACTAATGAACTATTAAAATCTTGAATTCTAATAGTAAATAATTAATTCAATAACTAATTTCCACATCTCTTTAAAAATCTCATCCGTTAATGACAACATACCTTTTCTAAAAATTCGTAAATCACGAAAAACTTTCACTCGTACTAGGCCCATCAACCATATGGAATATTTGTTGCCCCAATGTGATCATGATATTTATCGAGAAATTACAAGACAAGTCTGGATGACATTTTGGAGGGATGGTTGAAAGAGATAAAGATTAAGAAGAAATCGTCACAAGAACAACAACAACAAGGGGACCAAGTCTTCATGAACGTGCTCGTATCTATTCTTGAAGGTTCTTCTAAAGACGATTTTCCTGGTTTTGACCATGATACAATCGTCAATGCACATGTCATGTAAGTTATAACTACTCCAACCTCCCATTTAAAATGTCATAGTTTGACTTTTCAAAATTTTCTTTTTCAACTTTAAGCATAAATATTGTTATCTATAATAGTTGATAAAAAAAAAGTTATATCAATGAAACAAGTGCACTTGAAACAAAAGTTCATTTATATATTTCATATCAAGTGTTATATAATACAAATAAAACCATTTACGGTAATAGTCGAAAGAAAAAGATTCAAATAGTTAAAATAAAACATTTAAGTAAAATGGGACAGATGGGTATTAATCTTTCCCACATTATTAGTGTTTTTGATGTGATGACAGTGTAATCTAATAAGAGTTTTTGGTGTTGATAACAAATTATAACAGCAGGCTTGGACACCACGTCTGCGACCCTAGCTAACAAGGGCAGTAACATTGTTACTATTCTCAACTGGGTTGTCTTGAGTTGGAATGGTCGTGCTACTAGTCTCCACTGAGTTGTCTTCAGTCGCAGTGGGGCTGTTACCAATGTCAGGTGGGTTCGCCGCAGCAGGACTTGTGTGGTATTAGTCTCAATACGAGTGTAGCGCCTTCTGGGTTTCGTTCTTGTGCACTTGCTATGGACAGATGAAACAGATCGATCTTGATATTGGGACGTAGTGGGGTGGAGTCGCAAATTTTGTTACTTTATGTCCGAAACAAACTTCATAGGATAATAGTTGTAAAAATAGTACTAATGCATTATCATATGGTATGTGAAAGTGATCATTGCAACATGAAGGACTTGATAATAAGTTAATATACATTAGGTATAGGTAGGTAAGGTACTTTCATAGTAATCCCATTTGTGGATAATAATCATAATATACACACCTATTCTGCAGATTCAAATTACTACTAAAATGGGGCCAAAGTACATGATCTAGATATAGAAATCTTAGCAACCATATACCTGCAAAACAAACATTGTAGCACAACATTTTCCTTGAAGTGCATGTATTCTATAGCTTCTAACTTCTAAGAATTAAAATTTCGTTGAATGGAAGGAGTGATAACTAATAACTAAAAGAGAAAGGTGGTGAGAAAAGAAAGATTTTAATACATAATCAAGTTCAGTGGAGTTGAATGAAGATGATATAGGGATATCAATGCTAGAAACTGCAAATTCTAAAAGACAACGTGCCCGATATACATATTTCATATTGGATTCGAATACATAATATTGTAACTTTATTACACAAACGCGCACACATTTACACTATGTCTTTTAGAATTTGCATATAAAGAATCTCATTCATTAATCGTACCATACATAGTATGGGATAAACGGGGGGCAAGAAGAACCTCAACTGGCGTTTTTTTGCAAATCGTAATTCCATTACTTTCAGCCAGATCGTATGGTTCCTGTGATGGCTTTTTGAGCACAAATTGTTGTATCAAACTAGCTAATGTAAAACGCATCTCTTGGAATGCCATGGCAGCACCGGGGCACATTCTTCTACCGCTACCAAAAGGGAAAAGTTCAAAATGTTGTCCTTTGTCATCAATGTGCTTTTGATTTGTCAAGAATCTCTCTGGCTGAAATTCTTTAGGATATGACCAAATATTGGGATCACGATGAATCTTTGAAATATTTACTAACAGACGAGTACCTTTTGGGACAGTATATCCACCCAAAATACAATCACTGATAGATTCAGGAGGTGCTGCAAGAGGTGCAGCTGGGTATAAACGCATGGTTTCTTTGATGATGGCTTCAATGTATACAAGATTTTTCATGTCCGCCTCCTCTACTAGCCTCTCCCTTCCGACATGCTCATCAATTTCAGCTTGAGCAGCCGCTAATGTTATAGGGTTGTTAAGTAACAATGTTACTGCCCATGTTAGGGTCGCAGACGTCATGTCCAAGCCTGCTGTTATAATTTGCTATCAACACCAAAAACTCTTATTAGATTACACTGTCATCACATCAAAAACACTAATACCACTATGTCTCATTCTAAATGTCCTGGTTTGACTTGTTGAGTCTTTTCAATTCAAATTAGATCTTAAATAACTTTATTTGTGTTGTATAACACTTAATATACCATATATGAATGAATTTTGTTTAAGGTGTATTTTTCATTAATATAATTTCTATCAACTACTACTATATATAATACAAACATAAATATTTAAGACCTTAAACTTCAAATTAGGACATTTAAATTGGAACAGAGAGAGTAGTTAACCTACATGACATGTGGCTTTGACAATTGTATCATGGTCGAAACCAGGGAAGTCGTCTTCAGAAGAACGTTCAAGAATGGATACGAGCACGTTCATGAAGACTTGGTCGCCTTCTTGTTGTTGTTCTTTTGCCGAATTCCTCTTAATCTTTATCTCCTTCAACCATCCATCCAAGATGTCGTCCAGCTCTTTTGCTACTTTCTTCATGGGTTTTTTGTACCCATCCACATCCAAACACTTGAGAATAGGAATAAAATCAGACACAACAAATGCTCCCAATAATTCAAAGTATTTTCTTATCACCTCTTGAAATCGAACCCCTTCTTCATCATTGGCAGAAAATCTCTTTCCCGAAACAATCCTAATCATGATATTTAATATCAATTCTCCAATCCACTGGTTCATCTCCAACTTCACCATATAATCCGGATTTTTACTATCTTTCTTCTTCACCCAAGCAACATATATACTGTTTATAGATGCTCTAAGTTCTGAAACTCGAATACTTTCTAGTTTCTCCACTTGTCGTTGACAAAGGACTTCGAGCATCATTGTCTTGCGAAGTCGTCGCCAATAATCCCCATACGGGGTAAACACAAGCACCGCATAGTTATATGACATCAGTTCATATGCTTGTGCTTTGGGCCGGCTTGCAAATGCCTTGTCATTAGTAGTAAAGCATTCTTTAGCCATCTCTCCACTAGTTACCACCAAAGCTTGCTGAAACCCAAGCTTGATGGTGAAGATAGGCCCATATTCATCAGCCATATCACCTAAAATCTTGTGAGGCAGCTCAGTTCCACTTAGAAGGGGCAAGTGTCCAATTATTGGCCATGCACCTCTGGCATGAGGTGGTTTTGTGTTTGCAGCTCTGTTTTTGTCAAATAAATAGAATATCAAAGTTGGTGGAAGAACAAATAGCAGGGTGGTTACTAGTAGTGTCGAAAATGAGAGATAGAACTCCATGTTTTACCTGCTTTTCATTGAAACCTCTATGAGAGCATCTACATATATATAAAAATAAGAAATTTATATATAGAGAGAGGGTATGGAGTATGTGGTTGTTAGATACCCAACTTAGGTGTAGAACCCTCACATCTTGTTTTTTTAATCCATGAAAAGTATGGGTCCAAGCATTTATATATATTAAAATATTGGTATGTGATGGGTTCTACACCCAAGCTTGGGTATCAAACAGCCACATACTCCATTTTCTCATATATATATATATATATGGAAAAGGTAATGTTAGGTTGTCCGACACCTAACCTTAGGTGTGGAACTCCTCACATACTAATATTTTATTATTTATTGTTTAATGAATAAATGTCTGGGCCCCGATGATTTTTATGGTTTAAAAAACTAATATATAAGTGTCCGGCATCTAAGCTTAGGTACCTAACAGCCTTATATTTTCATCCCCTATATATATATATATATACTAGGTCTTTTACCCCGCGCGATGCGCAGTTGTTTAAAAATATAATTCAATTAAGTGTTGGCTAAAATTATATATATACGCTAACAATTATTAACAAATTGTTTTTCTGCTTTAATAGTATATATAAACTCAGTCTATTTATTATTTATGTTGTTAATTATTAATTGAAACCAAAAAATTTATTTACAAAAACGAAAGATTTTTCACTAACACCTTTGATTAACAACCATCATGAGATTTGCCATTAAAAATGGTCACCCAAAATCTAAGAAAAAAAGTATTGTAGTTGAATAACAATAACAATAAAGCAAAGAAAAGATAAATCAACTGTAATTAAGTTGTGCCATAACTAATAAATTAAGAAAAATAAAAAAGACATGCAATAGAACACATGAAATATAACAAATCGGTTAACTTGCATATTGAAAGTGGTGAAGAACAAAATTAAAGAGAAAACCTAAGAATTTTATATAATTGTGTTGATGGGCATTAGGAAGCATATTTGTATAGAAATAAACAATATATTTACCACAAGTAATTTGTGTATTTTTTGAAAAATATTTTTTTAGAAACAAACAATATATTTACCACAAGTAATGTGTGTATTTTTAGAAAAAAAATCAAAAAATATATTTAATATTTTTTATAAATATAAATAAATAAATATATAAATAAATATATTATAAAAAAAAATATGAGAATGCCACCTAGGATAAATCCTATGTGGCAATATTTAATGGTAGCTTTATAATAAGGAGGATGTCTTAGAATGCTTGGATAATTACTATTTTATTAATTATATATATATATATATATATATATTAAAGGGAAAAACCAAAATGTTTCTAGCAGTAAAGAAAAAACATGTTTCTTCCTCATATATTCCCCCCCCCCCCCCTCCTCCCAATGAAAATCACATGTATAAATACAAATCCCCCCCCCCCCCCCCCCCCCCCCACACACACACACACAAAAAATCATAAAAGTATGGTGCTTCTAGCAGCATACTTGTTACCCCTATATTAAAACAGTAAGAATCCTGTCATTTTAGAAGCATTTTTCAATTTAAAGTTATTTTTAAAAATTACATTATCATAAATATCCATATAACTAAACAACTTTTTAAAATAGCCGCACTAAAAGAGCTAGTACATGTATATATATATATATATATATATATATATGCGTGAGCACCTATAGACGTTTTTAATTTTTTTACCATTTTTCTAATCTCCTCCGAACGCGTTTTAATTTGTTCATAAACCTTTTTATGTTGTAAAACTATAAAGAAGAAACAATAAAAAAGACAAGAGAAAATAGAGAGAATGGAGAATTCTATTATTCATCTCATACAGATGCTCATATTTATAATACAATATGTAACACCCCGAGCTACGCACGAAATGTCTCCGAAATGCATGGAATTATCGTAGAACATGATCTATATGCATAAAAGGATCCGGTGAATCCAACATAAATAATTAAGTATAAAATGCATAACATAGGGCGAATGAATCCTGGATCCATGTAAGTCCAAGCCCAGGTCCTAGCACAAGCCTCAATCGATCATCACATCTTGGATTCACATATTTACCTGAAAAGTGTACTAAACAAGGTCAACACTAGGTTGGTGAGTTCGTAGGGGCAAATGACAAGGATCTAAATCCAAATCCCTTCGCATTATGAACAAAGATAATGAACAAGGAACACACTTACAATAAGTCCTTAAAAGGCACAATTATTCAATTTGTGTTGGCTCGTAGCGCAACCTAGACCAACACGTATCCCTTACACAAATTATACCAAAGCTAGAACACATGTAATGCACGAGAACACAAAATATGGACATCAACAAGTATCCATTAAGTTCTAAAATGTCAAACAAGTTCATCAATGTTCCTAAATTGTTCTCATGTCATTCAATTCTCATTAAGTACATAAAGTACCCGTTTATTGCACTTGCACACATTGCACCTCAATTGTCCACCCTATTGTCTGAAGTACATCCTGTCCATCAAACACAACCAAACACAATACACATACATTTCATACGACTTTACATTTAAGGAATCTTAGATGTTTGTATACAGGGTCACCCGCAGCCTTCCCACCACATCTGCAACTCATTAAATGTATCATCGTCTTCCCTGTATGTACAACTATCCTAATCATAAATAAAACAATCATACTCAAACAATCCATAATCAATCAATGTCCATCAATGACCCTCACATAGGTACTCACATAATGAACTACGCAAGGTATTTAGAATACACATAGTAAACAAGAACAAGTAATAATGATATCCATAAGTATCTAACAAGTTCTATAATGCCAAACATGTCTATCAATGTCCCTTAATTGAACTCAATTGCACGTAATGTACCATTGTACTCAATTGCACGTAATGTACCTCATTGTACTCAATTGCACGTAATGTACCTCAATGTACTCAATTGCACGTAATGTACCTCAATGTACTCAATTGCACCATGACCATCAATGTCCACCCAGAAACAACACTATGTGTATATACTTCGTACGATACTACTTTAGAAAGGTCTTTGATGCTTATATATAGGGTCACCCGCAGCCTTCCCACCACATCTCCAACCTTTCGAAGGTAATACCGTCTTCCATATATACACAACTAACCTAATAATCAACCAAACATGCACATACAATAATCATATAACAACCACGTATTTACACGTCAACAAATCCATCAATCAAACAATATCATCACTCAAGACACTCAAACATATGCACAATCAAGTCATGTCATCATCAAGGAAATCAAACGTATGCACAATTGAACTATGTCATCAATCAAGGTAAACACATAATTGCACAAACAAACAAGTTAACACACAAAGGTTGTACACTTTTCAGCCCGAATCTCAAACGAGTAGGGAGCTACGAACTCACCTTGATTTCCAAGCAAAATGACACGTTAATATCGAGCTATAAATGTCCAACAACCGTCACGTGTCCACAACCTATCAACATATATCATAGTATCATCAAAGACAACTCTATAACCCTACACAAGTTGGTTAAGTAAGTTCAAGTCAAGTCACAACTCACAAACGCTTCAACAACCTTTCCGAGTAGGAATAAAACACTTTGACTCGACATGTCTTAGAATCGAAGGAAGATTCAACCCAAATAAATGTTACCACAAGAAACTAGCCTCTCATACGATTCCAACGATAGGCCATATGACTCGATTGGACTCACGGATTAAAAGTTATAGACGTTTGAAAACTTGTCAAGAAAGCTGCACAAACTCGCGACACGAGTTTATTGGCTAGCGACACGAGATGAACAACACCTCGCGGCACGAGTTCCCCAGGTCGTGGCACAAGAAAAAGTACTGGTCAAGAGACACCAAAACTCGCGGCACGAGCCCTACTCCTCGCGGCACGAGTTTCTACAGGTCTGCAGAAAAACATGATCCAAACTCGATTTTGACATCCCCAAAGACCATTTTGACTTCCAAATCGACCAAGGAACTTTTCTAACTTGTTTTTGAACATTATCAAACATAAATAAATATATTTAGACTCGACCCACTTCACAAATTCGTTTCATTACATCAATTTCGTACCAAAATCGTTTTTGACCTAAATTGAACCACCAAGAACCCTAATTCGCGTTTTGACTAGATTTGTTACCCGAATTTACTTGAAACCAGTTAGAAACAAGTTAATAAACATAAAATGATGAAGAAGGGATGAGTTTCACTTACCAAATCTTCTTCCAAAAGCTTAACCCTAGTTTGACCCAAAAGAGGATGTTCTTGCACTTTTTGATGACTCAAATCTTGATATGATGCAAAAGAGATGTAATAGATGATCTTTTCTAGCACTAATCTAACTTGAAACCATAATATTGGTGTAAGAATCTTAGAGAGAGAGAAGGACATTTGTTTGTGTGTGTTTTGTTCTTGTAAGAAGAAAGAAAGAAGGATAAGAGGGGAGAATGAATAGATGGGTGGTGAGGAGGAGTTGGAAGGGGAGCTGGCCTAGATTCCAAAAGGGTAGGCTCCCGCTCCGCTAAATTTGACAAATAGCTAAACGTTAACCCTTTAAATGCCAAAACGAACTCACAAACGTATTTTAACTTAACGTTTCGCTAAAGCTCGCTTATTCGCCCAAGTTTCTACCTTGATTAACAAAAGTCATTTGATTTAGTTATTAATTTGATTGTTTTCAAATTGTAAGCATCGATTAGCATGACTAATGATCTCGACACACACACAAGTCCCAAATTGCACGACAAATTGTTCTATATGTACACATTACACTTAAATGAACCCCAAAAGCCTTAAATTATATTACTAACTAGATTGTTAGCCAAGTTGCACAAATAGTCAACGGGTCAAAAGTCACAGTTGTTACACAATATTGGCTTGTTCTCCAAGCAATAAATTTCATAATCTAGTACAATATCTCTCTAATTAATCTATTAAGGAATATGGACATCCATTCCATATTTATCTATAATATTCCCCCTTGGATGTCCATTGACTGAAGACATTATGCCTCATTAAAACCTTACTAGATAAAACCCAATGGGACAAAATTCTAGTGAAGGGAAAAGAGTACATAATTCTTTTGATACGCTTGGGGATGTTGCCTCATTAAAAACCTTCACAGGAAAACCCAGTGGGACAAAGCCTTGCTCAAGGGAAAAAGAGTGCAACGCGTATCTTCTCCCCCTCATGATCACATCACTTAAAATTCTTATCAATCCCAAACATATTCGATGTTTGGCATATTAAGTGTCTAAATAATATAAATCTCTTTGCTTCAATTTTAGTGCTTCAGTGACACTTTCAACTCAACATTGTGATCATTATCTTGAAAGTCAGAGGGGCATTACAGTATCATTTGACCTCATAACCATGAACGTCATTTATCTCTAAGATTCGTAAACAAGATAATCCTTGTCTTTTATTTCACATTCCATTATCCAATCATTATTGGAAACTTTCTCATAGTTCCATTGATATTCATATCATCACAATAAACGAAATTTATATCATACTCATATCCGAATTTCTTTATAAGTTTCATACATAACATTTTCTATTCTCGAGAACTTTTCACACGTGTTTCAAGCATTCTAAATCATGAAACATGCTTCATTCATTTTATATCCCTCATGGAATCTCAATATCAAATGAGCTCTATTCTTATTCTTTTTAGATGCAAATCAAGATTTTCTCTTATTGCCAAACTTTAAATAGTTGCTTCCACCATAATCAATTCCACACTTTCAAGTGCGTGGACTCCACGTCCCAAACTACTAGCGTCTTTTCATCTTTGGCTAATTTTCCATATCTTATCAATTTATGTGCATGCTTGCTTTCAAGATCCTCACATTTTTCCATACTCTTAGCGCTATCATATTCAATCAATCTCGACGTCGTTTTTATTTTCGATTCCAGTTAAGTCTCTAGACATGTCACAACTCATTGAGATCTCATTATTTCCAGGTACCCAGGGTTCTCAAAAACCTTCATGTCTAGTTTTTCATCATCAATCTCTTTTGGGGTCTTTCTACCTTGATTTTGACCATCTAAATTTTATGCTCCTTTTAATTCGAGGCTTTTATTTTGGAATCGACTTTTCTATCGCTCATTATCAATCGGAGCATAAGCAGCTTTTTGGTTAGTTAACATTGCTAGCAATTATTAAATATTCTGAATAAATTATCCCACAAACTTTAAGCATATATTCATTGGTGTGAGGATCTTTGATAATTCATTCTTAGCTGCTTTCCACTTTCCCTAATGTTGGGAACATTTCCCCCTAATATTGGGAAAATTAAATCATATCAATGATAAACTTAAGCCATATACAAATCTTCCAATGATGGCTTTATCGAATACGTACACCTCTTTCATGTTTTAACTCATACCCAAAACAGCCATACTAATGTCTAGTGTAATCAGACAGTTTCGAACTGAATCAAAGCATAAGCTTACACACTTCCAAGGCACGTTTATTTTCCCAACATTATTTCCAACATTTTTCAAAGTCTCATTTTTGTGCATTGTGGTGGAGCAACTTAATCATATATTGCACATTCAAAACTCTTGTGAGACATATGTGGTTTCTGACCATAAACCAATTTCAATGGGGAGGAACACTATTGGCATGATGCGAGTTCATATTATTGCATGTTAAATAACATGGCCCCAATCTATAGTCATTCATTTGCTCTCAATAATCATTATTGCCAATACAATATGGAACATGCTCCCAATCTTACAAGATGAGCAATTAATTAAGCAAATATCATGTTGCGACTTTGATGACCCATCTAGACGATGCATCGATTTTAAACACTAAATGGTCAATATGGACGATGTATAGACCTACTTACATCTCCTTTTCATATGTTCCATTAAATTAATGGGATTTAATCTTTATCTTTCTTGGCATATACTTTTATAGAGCAAATAACCTCAATTTAAATAATCAAATCTCTTCACTCTTCAATATATTTCGCATTATATTTGATTTGGAATGGTCTATCGGGTCATGCCAATGTATGATCGTATGTGCTTCACGAGCACTCAATACCTTTTTATGTATGTTTCTCATTACATATAATATTCAAATTAGCCCATAGCATTTAGTGATAACATATCTCGCATGCAACAAACTTATATTCTTAAAATTGTACATAAAATATCATTGATTCAAGATTCCAAATGGACAATCATTTCTCATACTGATAGATAAATACATCCGAGATTTCACATTAAAACAAATAAAACATTCCATAGGTAATCTTCATAATAAGTAAATAAAATGCATATAAAGCATACTATTCAATCTATCAAATATTTCAAGGCACGAAAATCACTAAATCATATTTTGCAAGTATAATACAATTCTTTGTCACTCCTGTCTCTTTTTTAATTCACTTTCCATAATATCGTTTAATATAAACAATAAACAATTTTAATCTCATTAACCAATCACAATATTAATACTAAGCAAATTTAGCGATCACAAGCTTTAGACATTATCAAATTTTTAACTTTCTATTAACTTTAACATCAATGTGAAATGTCATATAACACAAAAATTATAGTATCCCAGTTATACTACGAGTATATATTTGAAGACTTGATCTCACATACTAATATTAAACTTGACATTCTTCATAATAATCTTGATGATAAATCCGTAATTGATTTTAAGATCGTATCAATATCTTTAATTTATACCAAGACATAATTAAATAAATAATGTCATTGTAGATCAAGTTACTGTACATTATTGAAATAAATAAGCCATACCGATCCTTACTTTGATAAAAACATATAACACATGTATTTACATACATCTTTTATGAAATTGAAATAAATATTTCTAAGACTACTTCATCCAAGCCCATAAACATCTAAGTCAAATTATCAAGAAAAGTGATCGACGATTTCATATAGGCACTTGTACTTTGATTTCTAATATTTGAATGATCAACTAAATCAGACCATAAAACCATAATCATTATTGAAGATTTTATCTAGCAAGCCAAACATAATTGATTAAGATACACAAAATCTCTTTTATTCAAAAGGATAATTACCATAAAACATACGAGTATAACCTTCTAGCAAATCCTAACAAGTATATATTCACATTATAAGCAAAAATAAATACCCGTATAAAACATGTTACCAAACGCATATGAGATATACATATTGAAAATAGAAATCTAGATATGTATAAAAAAAAATCCACTATAGCATAAATTTAACCATATATGATTATGCATTTATGTTTATGTGAAACGATTTTCTAAATTTGATTTCAGAAAATATCATCTAATCAAAATATACTCAAATAAATTAAAGTACTCCGATCCATGAACTATGATCCAATATGTGTAATCAAATTTAATACGAATTGAAAATCAAATTAATTACTTTTCTAATTCTGCTTCAAGTATTCCTCATATATTCGTTTAATAATGTATCAAGTTTTAAAGATTGTAATTTCGAACTAACTAATGTTTAATGGTCGAATATTAGTTTATCAAACATGCATGTTGATAATGGTAATTTTTTCCCCTAAATAAATAATTAGTTAGTTGGTGCTTTGGTGGTAATTAATCAACAAATTATTGGTAGATATACATATAAATCAAAGTAATATATAAAAATTCGAGAATCAACTTCATCAGATTGAATAACAGATCCTACCTCAAAATTAAATTCTGGAATTTTCGATGGCTTTTATCATCAACATATATTATACTTAATACGTACATAATGCATGCATTCTCATTAGATTAATTAATATTATGCACATATAATATATAGTTAAAAAGTTAATAATTAATATATATTTGATCATATGCACATAAAACTATCAGATATCATTAGATTAATTAATATTATGCATGTGATCAATAGTTAAAAAGATTATTTATGTAATTAAAAGTTCAAGTTGAGAGCAAGTGGATTTACCATATACGTGTGATGAACCGATCAATTTCAAATGGACGGCAAGCATTTTTTTTTTCTCAATTCCTGGAACCACGTGTTAACCCTCGATCGGCCGTAACTCAAATTTTGTAAAGGCTCATGTTGATAACGTGTTATAAAACTATAAAGAAGAAACAATAAAGAAGACAAAAAAAAATAGAGAGAATGAGTAATTCTATTATTCATCTCATAGAGGCTCATATTTATGATACAATATTGGCTTGTTCTCCAAGCAATAAATCTCATAATCTAGTACAATATCTCTCTAATTAATCTATTAAGGAATATGGACATCCATTCCATATTTATCTATAATATTTTAAAAGTTTACCATTTTTCTAATTCTAATATACACATATAACACGTTACGTAATATAAACTTTTTTTTTAGTGTTATATAAACCTTTCAAGAGTTTTACCATTTCCTCTAATTTCCACTAAACACGTTTTTGTTATGATACGTAAATGATTAATTTATTTATGAGTAGATACACAGAACACAATGGCTTAATTGTTGATAAGACCTACAACACAAGCATATAAAATAGTAAATTAATCATGGCTTAATCATGTTCACTACTAATTAAGTTGTATGTTAAACATACGTTTTAGTTACCTCTGACATATAGTGTCAATAGGAAAATAAGAGTTTGGCTGAAGATCCCGAGCAACTAAGATATGTACTAGCACGGTACCCGCGCAATGCAGCGGTAGTTGTAACGGTAACGGTTGTGGTGGTGGGGGCGACTGTTGGTGGTGGAGACGACGTCGAGTGGTGTAGATAATAGATGTAAAGGTAATTGATGTAAAAGATTGATAGAGATGATTTGAATAAATGACTGATATTGTAATTTAATCATTAATTGTATTTTAGATAGTCCTCCATAACTTTTAAAGAGAGTGTTGTTTTATTTATTAAATAGTAGAAGAATTAGGATTAAAAAATATGCTTTATAAGGGTTATAGATATGTTAGTAATCAATAGTCATTAAGTTGTACATTAGTGCTTAATGCACCTCTCTGCAAATCGTTGTGAATCAAATCTTCTTATATGAGTGTATACTAGTTTTAATACCTGTGCGGGATACACGGTTTGTATTAATACATAGTTTTTAATTGATTTGTATGGTTTTTCGAAAAACTCGTGTACATAAATGCATACCAACATGGTGACACAAGTGAAAAAAGCTCAATATATTACGTTCAAAAACTATATATATTAATTTAAAAGTAGGAGAATAAATACAATATGTGAGAATAAATACAATAAATAGGACAGTTTACCTTATGTCCTTATTAATGATCAAAGTCAATATCTGTATGTAATTTATAGTTATGGATAATTGTCGTATTTTGAATGATTCATCTTATCTTATAATGTAAGATAGTAAAAAGTAATGAACGTCAAGAAAAAAAACATCCATAAAAACAATAATAAGAAGTTACTGAAAACAAAGTTAAACATATATTATCAAGGAAACTAAATTACAACATGAAAAGAAATTATAAATTGCAAGTAAGTTCCACATGATCTGGACACCCCGAATGATCGAACCCGCATATTTAAACTTCACATATGGGTCTAGACTTCATTGGTAACGGATACCTTAAAGGAATTATTTTTGTGCCTAGCGGGGATCAAACCTGAGACCTTATGGTAACAAAGTATTTGTCTTACCACTAGGCTAATACCTTATAGAAAAAGTAAATGTGTTACGGTTATGTATATAAGAAAGAGAGAGATTCTAATAGATTCATTAGTTGAAGATGGAACGATAACAAAAACCAAATCTGTTACACTTTAGGCACACCATGCACATAACTCATTTCACATGAACGATCCATAATAGAAAACAAAAATTATTTTTACCACAGAAACATGTTAACACAATGCCTGAGCCCTGAAGCAAGGCATAATAACAACATAACTACATACAAGCATTTCCCTCATCGCCAAGCTTGTCTTATTTTTCAAGCTTTTGACTTTCCTCGAGATTTCAAGTACTTAACAGCAACCTTTGAAAATTGGGTAATGGAGAAAAACATTTGCACAAATGCTCGGCTTTTCACAATGCTCTCCCGTATTCCCCTGGCTATTCTAGCTACCACTGGTCCTGCTTGTGTGGGTTTCATTTGGACTGCCACCTGCATGGATGCTAACCAAGTAACAATTATGTATAACTCAGGCTTAGTAGTGGCACGAGGCTAAAAGTGGCGATATACCCTATGGTGACCTTTAACTAATCTTTCCAAACTCATTAAAGGTTTAATTAAGATATTTGTATCTAACAAAGGTACAAAGTAAATTTAAAATAAAACATGGACAAACTTGTTGAACAACAGCCCTCTTTAAAAGTTTGCTTGAAGCCCCCAAGTGGCTCCCCCCCCCCCCCCCCCCCCCTTCTCTCTCTCTCTCTGCTCAGGCTCCCAAACAAGTTAGCAAACTAATACAGATCAAATGGGCTGGGTTCAAAACAGTAGATTGTTAGTATGGGTCAAAAAGTCCAAATACTCCAGTTTCTTTTCTTTTAATAATAACTAGTATGTAAACTATGCTCTAAAAAACTATGTCAGAAAAATGAGCATCTAACTTTAATATAAAAGATTTACTGAGGGTTTATGCATTCTGAAACTACTTTAGGCAACTTCAAAATCTACATGACCTGTTCAACTCAGGACCCATAAAAAGTTAAAAAGTGCCACATAGTAAAACCATAGGAGGGTTGACATTTTGCACTAACCTGATAGGTTCATATTTGTCAATCGACGCAATCTTTCCTCAGCTAAACGAACAGCACGGGTGGAGCTTTTGACACCTTGGGTTATCTCCTGTCTGCAAAAAAAGTTCAGCCAAGTAAATTTTATATTTGACCTAAACCAGTGAACTACCAGACAACCTAGTCAAGAAATTTTCCAACCCTAAATCACTGAGCTCCATTGTTAGATCACTGATCTCCATTCCTGATAAACGTACAGCAGCCATTGTATCAGGAAGTTCCTCCCTAGTAACATCAAGCAGCTTTTCAAGAGATTCTGCTGCCCTTTTGAACGCCTTCAGCCAGATAACAATGATTATGTGGCAATACAAGAACAAAGCAGATATATATCACATCTAATACTGGAACTATATATAACCATTTAAACCAGTAAGCGAAGACGCAAAACATCATTCGTATGATGAACTGTGTAGAGAAATATATACAATTACTAACCAGAAGGGTAGGAATTGCAGAGAAGAAAAGCCAAGTCGCAGAAATTGCTGTCTACAGATGAGGAACCATGAATTAGTAATAATCACAAACTAGCATTGTCATTATTGGGAAAAGAACAGATTAACCTAATACACACTCAAACTGAGTCGCTTTCGTTCTCAAATCTTCTTATATGCGGCAAAGCGGCATTTTGCAAATATTGCGAAATAAATGGCATCACTAATGGGACCAAGTGTTTACAAATGGAGCCACTAGATCAAATGTGATGGATACTCGTGACTTGTTTGTATTGCTTGATAGCTTATATATGACAAAATGTGTAACTCTACCTCTATAGCTCTTGAAATATGTGTTCAATCAATAATTTTGAAGGGGATCTTCTGTAAAATTTCATTATTTTAGATAACTTAGAAAATAAAGATACATAATATACAAATAAATTTACTTCAGGGGAACTTAATTCAACTGCATATACATCTAAAAAACGAGTATCGCCATTGCCTGTTACTTTAGCCCTCAAAGCACTGTGTCAACCCATCTCTCACACATTGCCTTTAATCTACAACAGACTAGGATAGTTGGATTGACAGAAAAATACTACTTGATCTAGAGAAAATAATTTACAAAATGTTGACTCTTCTCAAAGAAGCGTTGTCAACTATGTTGAAGGAAGACCGGCAACCTCAAGGAAAGCGTAGCAACATTAAAAATAAAAAGTCGGAATAAAATCAACAAAAAGCAGCAATTTTCAACAACTAAATGTTAAATGTTAAATCAAAGAATGTTATTTAGTGACTTCAACAAACACATGGCAAAATGTGTGACATGTTGGTAACAATGCAATAAAAAGTGTAGAACCAGGGTGAAATACTATACAAATATCTGACTTTCTTGTAATTGAGTAAATCCTTTATCAATTATCATCCAGGATATATTAATTCCTTTTCTAGATACACTTGCAACTTATACTTATGCCTTGTCCCATAACATAGTCTTGGACACGAATAACAAATACAGGAGACGTATACATAAATACATATGATCCTGTCCCGACTTACTCAAGATATGAAAGCACAACAAAGTTAAAATATAAGTCGATAAACTACATCCCTTCTATCCACATGAGTTATGGCGTTGTCTTAAGGTCACACCTATTATGTCTTCCGTAACCAAATTCTTCATATACAAACTCAGATCATTATCAGTCTTCCACTGAACTTCTTAGCCATGTCATATTGGACCAAGCTTTACCCACACACAAAATCACACTGTATTTTACAATCACCATATAATTTGTGCTAGATTTTTCAAAAACAGCTGTAGATTATACTCCGAGAACAGTATAAAAAGTTGCAATCAAAACTGCTGGAGAAACAATTGATAACTGGCATCTGCTAGCGGTAGATTAACTACCTACAAACCAATTAATATTGATCTTGTAAATTCCTAACATAGAAACTTTATAGAACTGAGGGAGCACATTTCTAATGAATTGTATTAGAAATGCAAGGACTACACTTGTAACTTATTCTAGGCATCCATGGTTATCGTAATTAACTTTAAAAATATAATACCCAGAACACAAAGTAGCAAACAGACACTATAACCTCTAAGCAATTTTAATTTCTATTTTTCACACTAAAGATACACAGCTACCATCTCTACTACACGTTTTTTTTTGTTTTTATTAGATGCATAAATTCTTAGTAATTGCCCACATTATACATCTTAAGAAACAAACAACGGATCACCTGCTTATATTGAAACCAAAATATAAACCCGAACTAATTGTGGTATAACTTGGTAAGTAAACGGAAACAAAAGAAGGAAAACGAAAAACTATAACAGTCAAGACAAGTAGACTGGTAAATGTAGGCATTATTTATCAAACAAAATACAAACCTTGGTGGTGTTTAATAGTTTAGAAAAAGTATTAGCTTTATCTTGTTTATATTTTTTTAAAAACATCAATTAAAATTCAATAATTCATAATCTCATTCCACCGCGTCAAAAGCCATCAAACATGACACAAATACACAATGTACATACATATATATATATATATATATAACATATAATTATCGACTATTCATAAATCTAACTTATAAAATTTTGTAGATACCTAGCTAGGCATGAGATACAATATATTTAAATTTGGAATAGGAGATTTAATGTGATTAAAAATAATATAAAAAAGTTTCGAATGAGCTCTTGGTCGACTGGTCTAAGGGAAGGTGAGAGGCTTTGTCTCTCTCAAGGTCTCGGGTTCAAATCCGAGAATTGGAATTTAACTTACTAATTTGGGAAAACTACCTACCTACTTACTACTAACATTCACCGCTTAAAAAAAAATATTAAAAAAAAAAGGTAAAAAGGGAATAAATGAATTACAGCGGCAGCGATGACATTGAGAAGGATGAGGTGGCGTTGAGTGAGAGTCAATTGGTGTGGAATTGGTGGAGGAGATCCTACTGAGGAAGTGAAGGTAGGTTGGGGTTGAAACGACGTCGTAGTAGAAACTGAAGCCAAACGAGGATATTGAAGGCGTGATGGGAGGTTAGGAGAAGGAAGACGGAGTGAGACGGCGTTGAAGGAAAATTGTTCGGCGTGATGGGAGGTACGACGACAAAGATACCAGATACACTGGAGTTTCACGGCTGATGATGATGATGATGAAATGGTCATCGTGATTAGCTTCTTCTTCTATTCTACTAGAAACTCCGGAATCAATCACCTCCTCCCTCTTGGTTTCATCAATACTGCTTCTCACAACACTACTCTTAGTTTAGTTGTTTTGTTGTTTTCTCTTTTCAATTTTCTAAAGAGGCCCTTCATCAATTCATTTATGGGCTAATGGGCTTAACTTGGATTGAACTGCATCATTATTTGTTGATGAGTTACCTTGAAAATTAGGGGTGTTTTTTTTGTAATATACCAATTATCTATGGTATATATGTGACTGCATATCTAAACTTTGTAATCAATTGCATATTTGATTTTTTCTTGATTTATAATGAGATATAAAAAATAACTAACACATAATATTGTTTTTTATGAGTTTGAATTTAAAACCTTTATAATGTATGGAAGAGATTAAAATATAAACGGTTTTACCTTTATTAAGATAGAAAGTCTGCTTGCATATGTTATCTAAATAATAAAAATGTAAGTGTGTTATATTTTATTTATAGGTAAAGTTCATGCTGATGTGGATATATGTCATACATATGTACTTGGTAGCATTTAAGAAATACATTTAATTCTTTAACATGCATAAATAATATGAGCGAACAAAAGTCACGTGTGATGTAATGTTTCACCTCTATTCTCAACCGTCTTTAGGTAAAGGTGTGTAAAGTGAAAAAACTTTCTTGATGGTTGAGTCTTCAATTAGTTTTAAAATCTTCCACTAGGCTCCGCCATTGAGATGATTTTCTTTCTTCATACTTCAGCCTTCGACTTGACTTCAGTTGATATGAGCTTGATTGAAGTGAAGCGAAATTGAACATTTTTCGAAACCTGATACATTTGCGAAACCTGTGTAACTATTTTCACTGGCTTCAATTACTTCCGGACAAATTAATACTTGGTTGTTTCGACCCATCAATTGTCAATATTAAAGTATTTGATAGATCAGTTCAATAACCACACATAGTTAGGGTTGGGTACGTTGGGAGCTTGGGTCACATGCCTTTTGACCCTTTTTTTTAAAAAAAAATTTGAACGTTAGGACCGTGCTTGATTTTTTTTTCCTTCCATTGTTTAACCTTTGTTAGTCCCGAAAATGGACTTGGGATTTAATTAGTTAAAAGATATTACTAAGTACATTTTATCAGCAGGAATTATACATCATCAAGTATCAACAGAAGTTTATTGTCGGTTGAAACCAAAGATAGAAGTAAAGAGTCATCAACAGTCTTACAGATAACTGATGATGCTAGTGGACAAAAGACTTAAAAGATTTTGGGTTACAACATTCTTTTTAGAAACCCGTTGATGCTGATAAATAAAGACAAAGATGTCTTATCTAGAAAAATAAAAATAAAAGTACAGTCGAAAGTGTCAGAATGCCCTTGTCAAATCAGAGTTGGATAAGTGGTATGCATCAATCCTTAAGTGAATCTTTGTCTATAAAAGGAAAGCAACTAATTAGATGAAAGTGTTAGTACAATTGTCATGCATAAATATCTTTGTAACTTTGTGTTTTTCAAATATTATTCTCTTAGGGACTTTGTCCATCAGTAGTTCTTTGTGTTTAATAAATTATGTATTTATCAAACATAATATGTATTTAGTGAAATGTAATTTAGGATTAGAGTTTGTCTTTTGAACATTTTATTCCACATTACTCTTTGTAATTATTTGATTATTCATTAATAAAGAACTCCATTGAAAATTTTTGAGTCCTTAATTTTCGTTTACATCGTTGTTAAGTGTTTAATCGTTCACTAAATGATCCGGACCTAAAACTTGTAAATAAACTATAAAAACTCATACATATTTATCAAACAAAACACATACAATATACATATCCTATACCAATTTTCACAAAAGAAAAGGTCTGACGACGAACAACTACCCGTAACGATAATCTCTGAAATCCCAAGTTCAAATTATTCGTCGTCATTGTTTGATTCTGGTGGGTTCGAGTTCCTTGCTTTCGTTGCTCTTACAGCCTTCAAAGAAGACAATGCATCATCTTCTTCGACTAAAAGATATATTTGGAGAGATTGGTACACTATTCAAGAGAAAATTGGTGAGGATGGACTTTGTAGCTAATCCAATGTTTGATGAAGAGGTTTTTCATTCGAGATATCGTATGTTGAAGTCTCTGTTTATGAGAATCATCGAATATATCACTGTAAGATTTTCATGGCTTCGGGATGGAATGAATGCGGCCGGTATAAGAGGGTTCTCGCCAACGCAAAAATGCACTCATGCGCTACGGCAACTAGCATACGACAACATCGTGGGTAACTACGTTTGAGGGTTTGTCGTTCTCTAGTAGAATTGCTCGTGAATGTCTAAAGTTATTTTGCAAAATGCAGCTATATGGTGAAGAGTATCTATGTTATCCGACTAGCCATAAGCTAAACATAATTTTACTGACATGATCGGTAGCATCGAGTGTACCCATCGGACTTGGAGAAAATGCCCACATAGTTTGCGTGGGCAATACCTTAGGGGTGATCATGAACACCCGACTATCATTCTTGAAGCAATGACTTCCTATGATTTATGGTTTTGACATGCTTAGGTTCAAACAATGACATAAATGTGTTAAATCAATTGGCATTGTTTATTATTGAAGTGAAGTCTCCTGAGTTCGGGTTTATTGTAAATGGCCAGCATTACAGTAGAGGATACTATCTAGGAGATGGTATTTACCCCGTTTGGTCTTGTTTTGTGAAAGGATATGCATACCGGTCGTTTATAAGAGAAGGTAATGAAAAGACTCCAAGAAATCGCGAGAAATGACGTCGAACAAGCATTTGGGCTTCTGAAGAACAAGTGGGCTATCATAGATGACCAACATGGAAGAAGGAAAAGATCATTAACACGATGTATGCGTGTGTTATTTTACATAACATGATCATTAAGTTCCCTGGCAACGCGATATCACTGGTGAACATCAGAATCCTCCAAACGACGTTTGTGCTACTATCCCTAATTTCCATTTTCAATTACGTAATGAAGAGACGCATTATATGTTACGTCGTGATATTATAGAGCACATTGCGAGTATAAACCTAGACATTGATCTTTAGTGATCTTTTTTTTATTTAAATGTATTTGTTTGTTTTATGTTTCAAATAATGTAATGGAATTTCCTTATTTTGAGAACCGTTTATTTTTGTAAGAACCATGAGAACTCTTAAAATATATATATATTTGTTCACATGTTTCTTTTGTTCATTCACATGTGAAATGATATAAAAATGTATGTTGTAGAAAAACTTTTTTAAGAAACCTTTAAAGTAGCATTTTGTGAACTTGTTAATGATTTTTTTTCACGTTCTTTGTTCACATGTGACAAACGATATATATAAGGTTCTGAAATGTTTTTATTTTTGCAATATATGTTTTTATGACGTTTGACATGCGAATGAACAAAAAAGCCATGTGAACCAATATAAAATTTAGGAGTTCTCACAGTTCTTACATAAAAAACGGGTTTTAAAATAAAGGTCCCCCATAATAAAATTGTTTTACAAAAAAATTAGCAACTTTTGACAAGAATTGACACTACACCATTACTTTTGTAGATGCGGATTCGTTGTGACAATCGCAACATAGATTTGATTATCGTTTATGTTTTAGAAACTATGTTTGTAATCATTTAAATAAGAACTTGTGTTGATATTTAATGATTACAGTTGAACTTCAATATTATATATGTTTATGTTTTGTATTGTGTTTGTGTGTTATATATTGTTTTGCAGGTACAAGAACATAGAATCAAGGTTTATAAGTATCGTAGAACACTTAAACGATGGTTGGATGTTATGTACGAGCCAAACGAAGTAAAACAAAGAATCAAAGGGTCGAACCTCGTGCTGACGTCATCAACATGTAGGACTGGCCTCGTGCTGATGTCAGCACGAGGCAGATCGATTGATTATTATTTCGGGCCTAATCCTTCGATTAAGGCCTAAGCCCACACGATCCAATACATAACTAGTATAAATACAAGACCTAATCTACGGAATTAGGTTAATCTTGGAGAATCATTTGAATCGTTTGGTAAATCTATGAATTAAGGTTAATTGTTCCTTCGTGTGATCTCCTACACGAACCATAAGCCTTGTGCATGGGTTGGTTAATTGCTCATTAATCGACAGAAGGCAATAGCAATCTAGTTATCTCAAGAGGATTCCGCACCCTTAACATAACGAATCACATCTTATTACGATCCACGCAACAATAGGGTACCTTACAACTTTTGGCTCTTTTTTGGCAAGGAAATTAAAAGACACATGGCGCACTCTTATTGGCTAGAAAAAATGCCAAAACTTGTTAAAATACTAAACTTTGATGTACCTTTGCCCTTTACTAAGGGATAACTGTAGAAAATAGAAAGCACCTTTCGATTAATTCACGAATATAACAGTGACCTTTAAAAGTTTTAATTTTTAGAAATGACCTTTCATTTATTCCCAAAAATAGTAACATTTGACAAGTGTACATGATGACATGGACATTGTTCAATTACGTGGCATTTTTTACTTTCTATTTTCTAGAGTTTCGTGAATTGGTCACTTTTCTATTTTCTGGGGACTGACATGTAATTTTTATTAGCCGTGTCATTTTCCAAAAAAAATGACATGGCTCCGTTTCAGTTTCAGTTTCAGTTCTCGCAAGATATTTCTTTTTTTTTTTTCTCCGGAAGCTAATTTCAGGTCGATTTTATAGATTTCCGTTGAGTCTCTTCCTATTTCAAGCATTAAAAAGCTGTGTATGAAGATCTTAAAGGAGACATAGATCTAGCTCTTCTTCGTCTATCTCGAGATTAAAAATCTTTGAAGTTAGATGCCAAAACATCGTCGTTTTAGCCATAGGGAGATCCTGAGGATGTTCAAGGTGAAACGAGAGTTTCATAGGCCGGATCTGGACCGTTTAAGAATAGTTCGTCGACAGATGACAAAGAATAGCCGATGGTGTTGGAGTAATCCGACAATAAATGAGTTTATTACTATAAAGAAAAAGTTTTAAAGGTCACTGCTATTTTCGTAAATTGGTCGAAAGGTCTTTTCTTTATATAGCTATAGCGTATGTCACGTCATTAAAAAATGTCACGTAATCGAAAAATGTCCATGTCATCATGTACACGTGTCAAAATGTTACTATTTTCGGGAATAAATGAAAGTTCATTTCTAAAAAGTAAAACTTTTAAAGGTCGCTGCTATTTTCGTGAATTGGTCGATAGGTACTTTTTATTTTCTGCAGTTTTCCCCTTTACTAACAAAAAAGAAAGGAAAAAAAAAAAAACTGCTCAGTGCAGTTTTCTATGGCTTTTGAGCTTCAATACCTTAATGTTGTATGAGAAAGTTAAGATATGGTCCGACCTTACCTTTAACCTTTACATGCCCCATAAATAAAGTTAAAATAAATCAAAATAGAAATAGAAAATTTGGATATTTTAGGGTTGAAAAACAAAGGGCACATTAAAAAGCACACACGTATTCAAAAACTTTCAAATCCCCCCAAACAAGATTTTTAATCCCCGCCCCCCTCCCTATTTTCCCCTATTTCCATTCCAACTTCAATCATAGCGTAAGATTTACACCCAACCCAAACACAAAAAAATCCTCCAAATACAGATATATAAATACAGAAAATATTGATTTATACGAATTTATCACTCAATTCTCTTGAATCTCAATTTTTTGTTTCAATTTTGCTAGCATACATCCCAAAAATATAATATTACTAAAAAACCCTAAATATGCCAATGAAGAAAGGAGCTAAGCGTAAGGCTGCAGCAGCTGCTGCTGCCGCTGCCGAAGCTGCCAAGGATGAAACAGCAGCTGCACCACCGGCTGATTCCACCGTCGCCGCCAATGGAGCAACCGTCGAAGAAATTAAGGAACCTGCGAAAGTTGGCCGGAAACCTAAACGCCCTAAGCTTTCAAAACCTGAATCAGAACCTGAGTACTTTGATGACCAGCGTGAATTGGTATATATATATATATTCTTATTTATATCTTTTATTTTTCATATAATTATAAAATTCTTTGTATTATATACATATATAAATACATATCTATATATATAGTCTGAACCTTATATATTCGTATATTTAGGGCTTAGAATAGTATGATATGTTGCTTATTTTTACGGATTGGGTTAATTTCAAACTGCATTAGGTTTCCAAGGCTTATTTTAGCATTACTATTATTATTTTAAATAATTTTGGTAATCGTAGCTCTTAGCAATATAGTAAACACTGTCATAGATAAAGGTAACCGTTCGTTGAAATTAAAACGGAATTGTTAAAACGACATTTAAAGTATCTTCCAGCTGCTAGCAAAATTTATCTTAATTATCAAAGTTTAGAATTTTTTCGAAAGTTTTCTAATATGATTCAGATTATAAACTTGGCAGGTTCATTAGTTGGTTTTTTACAGGTTTCCGTGAACTTTGCATGAATTTCTATTTTCTAAATTCAAGTATAAGAATTCACCTAACTATAAAGCCATTCAGATGTTGACACATGTAAAAAGTTTCTTTATTTTCGGTAATTTTTATACTTGATTTCTAGATTTGCGAATTTATGCTAAGTTTGTTAATATATTTTGCAAATAGTTCTTTTCTTTATATTTTGGATTTTTCTGACTATATATATACCGATATATTTCTAACGAATTGATGTTTTAATGTGTTGTACTTAATGTTGTTGCAGGAGGATTTGTGGAAGCAGGTCTTCCCCGTTGGAACGGAGGTATGGCACACGCTGGTTAATGTTACTTCTTGTTGTTATATTTTGAACTATGCTTATCTGGTTTCCGTATATCCATGACAGTGGGACCAACTCGATTTGCTATCTGAATACAAATGGAATTTTAAAAATCTAGAAGTAAGTTGCATTTTGTAGTGCTTGATTTATTCATAAATGACATCTAGCTAACCTAACGATAGGATTTTGTAGTACGTTAAACGAACTAAGGTTTTATTTCTTTGTCAAACCGTTCAGGATGCATTTGACGAGGGAGGTGTGTTACACGGGAAGAAAGTCTACCTCTTCAGCTGTACTGAGCGTAAGTAGTTCATGAAATCTTAATTTTTGGATTTTCTACGTTTTTTATCCTGGATATCTAGGATGCTGACCTGATATCTTAAAGCATACTCTAAGTTACGTTTTTTTTGTACTGTTTATATATTTTGTACTTGTTAGTTGTGACTTTTTGTTTGTTCGCTGCAGCACAATTGCTATTTTATCAGGGTCAATCTAAAGTGACATGCATACCTGTGGTGGTTGCGGTAAGCTTAATAAACTTACTTTTTCTATGTCATCTTTACATGTTACATAGAGGAAGCTTTGCATATCCATCTTTGGTGGTCTGGGTGGGTAAGCAGCAACTCCTTTTTAGATAGAGAACTAAAACAAGCACCCATGTTGTCAAGTAGCATGGACAGTGCTATGCATCATATGTCTTTGTCTTATTAGTAAGTTTATATGTTCATGTATTTAACATAAATATTTTAGTAGGCATGCTTTATATAGTATGTAACAGTCTATATGTCGATATAGGGTCTCTTAGGCGAAGCTAGTCAGGGACTTATGGTATTGAGCTGCCGTATATGTATACATTAGTCAAAATAAAAACTGTGCCATCATTTAGGCTATGTAGAGATGGCACTTTTAACACATTAGTTATAAATGGGTCGATTTGGGTTGTGTTTTATCTCAAATGAGTCAGTTATTTTTATGTAACTATGGTGTCTGATCTTTTTACGACCGATTTCATGCCTTTGGAGATTGTTCAAAGGAAAATGGGTCAAAGGAGGCAAACAGTTTTTTTAGTAATGCATATAACCTTTTTAGCTGTTTTTATTTGAAAATATTGATTGTTCTTGTATTAACGTTAGTTTTTTTATTCATAAGTAAAGCATTCAAGTACAATATTGTTTTCATAGTGTTGTAAAAGTCACGTTAGTTTTTTATTCATAAGTAAACATTTAAGTACAATATTGTTTTCATAGTGTTGTAAAAGTCGGATTCCTCAGGCGAAGAATTGGGACTTGGACATAGGCCGCGGTGGATAGGCTTTACTCGGAATCAATACTCGGTCAATGGGTCAACCGCGGTTGATATCGGTGAACGTCGGATAATTTGGTCAAACTGACCCAAAATTGGTCAAATTTTTTGTTTAAAAATTTAATATTGATTTAACTAATTGAAATACTGTACAATTCAAGTACTAAAAACTAATATTAATATAGTAAGTATATGAAGGATTATGTTTCTAGTCTACTCTGTAGATAAAATGTCACCATTTATAATTTTCATATAGAATATTTCGGTCAGAATGCTTCTTGATTAGTCCAAAGTACTCTTTTTAAGGTCCCCGGCTGATACGATTCCAAATTGTGATTTTTGCAACCTTGTGTTTACCTGGAAATGATCTGTACAACCTGATACTGCATTTGACCATTTCGCTTGTCTTGCCTCATCTTATATTACGAAATAGATATACCTACATAGTAGCATATAAGTGTAACCTTGTGGACATGATGGTGGTTTTCCTGAAGGTTTTTGAGTTCTAGTTTCACTTGCTTGAGTATATTCAACATCCTCAAATCATATGTTTCGTTGTAAAGTGCTCTAATAGTCTTTGCTAAGAACATTCTTTTTATTTTTCTTTTGTTTATTGGTTTAAGTTCTATATCTTATATTTGTTATTTGAAAATATTGGGCAGATTGACTCTCCATTTCCACCTTCCGATAAGATTGGAATCAACTCTGTACAAAGGGAGTCGGAAGAAATTCTTGACATGAAGCAAATGAAAATGGACTGGGTTCCATATATTCCTTTAGGAAAACGGTAGTTCTATTATATGAAGAACTTTCTTTCATAGGTTTCAATTATTATTCTTAATTTTGCTGGTGATTACCTTGATTTGAAACTGATCATTGCAGGACTTCATCACTTGAAAGACATAAATCTCAAATCTATATTCTAAGCTGTGTTCAGAGAAGGTATTCATCTTAATTAAAAGTTCAGGTTTTTGTATGTTCATATGTAATGAGAAGATCATCTAATTGAAAAGGGTCATTTTTTTTGCTATAGTATTATATACGGGAATCTGTCTCATGCTCTTTATACCCTTTTTTAATTACGGAATCATTTTTCTACTTGGTGGTTCAATATTTATAATATCATATGTCTTGTTGGGAGCCTTGAACTTGGCTTGCACCATTTGTTACTCTTGCTCTTTATGTGTTTTTTGAATTTTACCTGTTTTAAATGTGGTACATAATGTTGCTGGCTATTTGATTTTGATGCAGGGCTGGTTTAAAGCATATGAAACTGGATCGTGTTAAGAAATTTGAATACTGCTTGCCATGTAAGTACATATGTGGGCTTTTTAAGGGTATCAGTTATCCTCGCCTTTGCATGAAAATAGTGATGATTGTAGCATAGTTGATGACTTGTCCTTTCCTCAGAATGTTGTCCTTATTTACTGTACAAATTAACTCGGTTCCAAACCTTTGAAGAGTAAACACATTCAAAAAAATAAATGGTCATGCGAGTCAGGTCCGTGCTGGCATAATGCGCAGAACATTGGATTTAGGTTCATGTTTCCCCCAGAATTCCATTGCATTAAAATTATCCCGAGTCTTCAGTTTACGTCCTATAATTAGCCACATCAAGAAAGCATGTCGTGGGATGCATTGTGAAAAGTGAAAACCATACTATTCCATGGCACCTCGACTTGCCTTGCTCTCAATGTATCCCACACAACAGAGGATGAATACAGTACTGCATCACCCCTTTCATCCTTCTAATAAGTAGACTCTGGAACATTTGCTTGTAGATGCACTTTTGGAAGATTTATTAACACCGGAAGCAAATCATACTACGTAGCTGGCCATTTCTAAGCACCTTCATGTAAAGCCTTGGCAATCATTGCTTGCAAAGAGAACCCAGCTCGAGCAATATCCCTTGAAGGGACATGATTACTAAGAGTACAAATATCAGCCCATCTGTCAAACAATGCTGAAATCTGTCGCATCTCCGAAGTCTGATCTTAGATCAATTATGGGGACTAGCTTGTTCTCTAAGTTGTATTGTTTTCCCCCACTCAACTACTCCCTTGTGGATAAGGATACTCATAGCATGCGCAACCATCAGAGCTTTATTGACCTCAGAAATCCGTCTAATTCCTAGACTCCCTTTTGCTCTTGGTAAACGAATACTTTTTCATGAAACCTTTGCTTTACCTTTTACCATTGGGCCTTGACTCAATAGGATGACCTTAGATATGAGCTGATAGCTTTTAACCATCAGCCTTGTAGTTGTTTTAAATGACAAAACGTGAAGATGACTTGTGGCTATGGGTGAAGTGCCAACCAAAATTGAATGTAGCTGGTTACCCCTGAAATCTGTTTCAGTAGAGCATATGATGTTGATGGCCCGAGGAGGATAACTCAATGGGTTGGGATGATCACAGATTTACCCTATCAATCCAAGAAAAATCTGAATTTAGGCCTAGAGGCTTCATCACTCAATGGGTTATATATTTATAATCTCATCGCTTCTATTTTTTTCTGTATAAAGAAGAAACTTATTTCAGGTTGAGTGATTTTACATCAAATACAATGGTTAGAAGCTTAGGATAGTTCACTTCGGTGTACTTTATGTATCTTCTCTTTTATTTCTTACACTTCTAGGAAACATGTCACTTGATGAGAGTATTTGATCAAGTAAAAGCCATGTGGTCCAATAATTACTTTCATAAAGTGTTGTTTGACATTTGCTAGTTGAATCTGGTTTATCAGAATATTCTTGTCAATAGAAGTCATAGAACCGTAGAGAAATGTGCTTTCCGCGTTTCTGGAATATCTCACTTGATATGGGCTATTAAAGTTTCTAGTTGATATTGTTGAAGGATTATGCTAGCTCTTTCTTGCAAAGCTGGTAATTCTCAAGGTTCCTCAAACAAGTGGTTGTTTTTGCAGACTTTTATCACCCGTTGAAGGAAGATGAGACAGAACAGAGTACCATTGTGGATATCATGTATCCAATTGAACCTAAGCCTGTAAGTTGCTTTTTACGACTTATTGCATATTACTTTTTTATATATACACCTGATTGATAGTCTCTATGCTCTTTAAGTATCTACCAATATACTAAAACAGGATTGTAGCTTTCTTTAATTGACATGTGGCATTATACTAATATGACAAGTGTCTTTTTAATTTTATAAACATTAAAAAAAATCTACTAGTATTTAATAAATTAATTAATTAATATTATTCGTTTGAATCCAATCCGTATAGGAACTCAAATTTATTAGTTTTCTAATTCTAAAACATCTATAAATATTTAAATGGAATCTGTATAATTTAATTTATTAGTTTCCTAAGTTTTAACTTCTACAAATTCAATGTCATTAAGAATCATTCTATCATGCTTATATTTTTAAATCTATTGATTACGAGTATGAATTATATCACTGATAAGTTTCCTTCTACTTGACTTTTTTCTTGGTAAATGGTAATAATAATAATGGTAATAATAATAATGGTAATAATAATAATAATAATAATAATAATAATAATAATAATATTATTATTATTATTATTATTATTATTATTAAAGAATTACTGTCTACAAGTCGTTTTTCATATCCTTTACGATTTTCTACTTTATGAAATTTTAGTTTATATGTTTAATTTGGCTAAAAGAATATGATTAGATTTATTATATTTAGGCAGGTGAATTTAACTTTTGTGTTATGTTTTTCCCAATTATATTATAATTTTTGTTACTATTGGTTAGACATAGTGGTCACCTATGAAAATACTATAACTATTATAAGTTGATCCGTGCATCACGCACGGGTATTAGTACTAGTAGAATGACAAATTCCGACAACTACAAAATTTTGTTGTAACAAGTATATTGTGATCCATCAATACTGTACATCCTGAATTTGATTCTCACTGATTTGCTATATCATGTTGGTTTTTGTAGGTTGTCTGTGAGTTTGATTGGGATATGGATGATCTAGAGGTGAGCTATAACTTGTAGTTTCTTGTCTTCATTGTTTTCTTAAGTATTGGTTGGTAGCCTCTTGGCTGGTTTGTCATCTATATCTTTTGAAAAGTATAAACTGGATAGAAATGGTGTCTGACAACAAGTTACATTTTTGGAAAATTGATATTGACTGTGTTCACGGGTCTTCCAATTTGCCCTACTTTGACCTGTCTTAAAAAATTGCTTAAATCGAGTAATTGACTAATCTATTTAGCCATCCTAGCTGTAATTATCCAATTTTAAAACCTGTATATCTTCTGTAGGAATTCACTACTGAGCTAATTTCTGCGGAGGAGTTATCTGAAGATCAGAAGGATGCCTTCAAGGTAAAACTAATTGAGTACTGATTAATGTTCTTCAGATGTCGTTATTTAAAGATTTATTAATTACTTTACATTTTTTATCTAGGAGTTTGTCAAGGAAAAAGTTCGAGAAGGAAAGAGGGCTAACCGTGAGGTAGCTTTTTACCAAGTTAATTTTTTTGTCTGTTATACATTTGGTTTATATGCCCATATGAACTTTGTTTTATGTTGGTTGTTTGTCTTGTGTAGGCTAGGGAAAAGCGAAAGAAGGCTCGTGAGGAAATGAGTCAAGAGAAAGTCGCTGCATTTCAGAACATGAAGTTTTATAAATTTTATCCTGTTGCAACACCTGATACCCCAGATGTCTCGAGTGTCAAGGTATGATTATCTTTCATTCACTATACAAAAGCAGTGGTGTAAATAGTGAAAGTTACTTATAATAGGGTGGATACAAGCTATGTGTCTAGCTCTAATGGCTTAAATGTGAGAATATATTCTCTTTTTTTTGTGTCAAATATAAAGTTAGCTATATATTTAAGACATTATCTGGGTACATTATATTTAATCAAATGAATTTTTTGTTTTCATCCATGTTTTCCATTATTTGTCACCACTGGATGGTGAATGTGACTTGTTAACAATTTTTGTTTTATCATCAAAGTTTCTTGTGAGTAGTCTTGTTAATTAGAAGGTGATTTGGCCAACTTATGTGTTTTTCTTGCAGTCTCCATTCATAAATAGGTATTATGGCAAGGCGCATGAAGTACTTTGATTGGAATCCTGCAATGTGTACCTTACGTTCTTTGTACCTCTAAAGTTTGCTGTTAAAGAATGCTTGCGGCAATGCCTTCTTTACATTCACCCTATACAAGCACAGATTGTCTTTGTCTATCGAATACATTCACCTTGTAAGAGTTTCTATTTTGTAGTGTTCAAAAGAAGGTTTAAAAGAGAGTAGGAAACTTGGCACAAATGAGCCGTTTGTGTAACCTCATGACTTGATATATTTGTAGCTTTAGGAATTTTGTTCTAAATATTTGAAATTTATTTTATTCTCTAGATTTACTTATTAAAACTAAGTAGAGTTGATTGTGTGATTACTCGTTTATCACAGTGCATCTATTTCTGGAGTGTATTTTGTTATTTTAATACGAGAAGTTTAATTATTTTTCTTTTTTGGACGGCTAAATGCCAAAAATCAAATTTTAAAAAGAGGCATGAGTTTATACCAAATACTCAAATAGGCATGAGTTTATACTAGATGTTTAATTTATTTACCATTCTCATATTTGCTTTCTTCCGGTGAAATATGTACCTATCAAAATATGAAAGTGATAATTACAACGAATGCGCATTTTGCATAAATCATTTCGAATAGATGTCAAAATTGTTGATTATCGTGGTATGATCTTTTTTATTTTACCACGAGGTGTAAAGAGTGACATTTACTTGAGGGTTAATGACAGCTATCTGTAACGGTGTAACCACATTTTTTTTCCAAAAGCGGACCACATGGGTTAAAAGAATACGCATTTTTTTTTGTAAACGAGAGATAACTAGATCTATACCCGGTCGTTGACCAGGTTATAAATATATATATATATATATATATATATATATAATATATATATATATATATAGTGAAAAGTTATATGTGGAGATTTGGATTATTGATCACATGTGTATGAATATTGCTATTATTACATGTGATTGACTTACATACATGTGATCATAGCAATATTCGTACACATGTGATCAAGAATCCAAATCTCCATATAATTGTATAACGGATGATAATTCATGCTCTACACAATTATAAACTTCAAAATTACACATAAATTATTTAGAATACAACCAAAAAACAATTTTTATGTAAAGAACAATCATCGGTTGGACTTGATTTGAAAAGTTCTCAAAGGTTCTGGCAAAAAAAGGGTTCTCAAAATAACGTTACCCTATATATATATATATAACTTTCCTTATTTTGAAAACCATTTTTTTGTATTGGATTATATGTTTTTTTTTTGTCCATTCACATGTGAAATGATATAAAAAAGTATGTTGTAGAAGAAACTTTTTTAAATATTAAAAATCATGGGGGACCAAACATTTAGTCAAAATAATAAAATATTGGTATGTGAGTGGTTTTTCACCCAAGTTGGGTGCATAACAGCCCATATTCCTTCCCCCATATATATATGAAAGTTATTTGTGGTACATGTACTTTTTATAGTATATATGTAAGTTAACTTACACACTTCTTTTTCCTTCTTCCTTCCATTTGTATTATATGTACTTTTTATAGTACATGTGTAAGTTAACTTACAAACTTCTTCTTCTTTCTTCCTTCCATCTCCGACCACCACCACCACCACCACCATGATCATCTCCGACCACCACCATGATCCTCCGGCGACGGCGACCATCTCTGGCGAGACTTACACATGTGTAAGTACAACTTTTTTAGCATTTTAGGGTTTAAAATTTCTAGGTTTTTTTCTTCGCGAGACAACCACCACCAGCCACCATCATCTCCGACCACCCCAACCACGACGCCGACGCCGGGCACAAGGGCTTCGCCCGTACCGTAGCAAACTGCCCTCCTCCCTTTGAAATATGGACAATCTGTATTATATAATTATTTTTTTTTCTTTATAAAACAAACTGCCCCCCTCCTTTCTCTCTTTTTTTTTTTTAACTTTCAATCTTCAAAATATTTAAACTACCCTTAATTTTTAACACATTTTTAACTCACACACTACATCTAACCTAAAAAATCTTTAAAATATTTTTCAACCCTAACGATCTAAACTACCTTTTTTTTCCCACTAATTTAAATATATTTTCAGTTAATATACCTAAGTATTCTTAATAAAATTTATTTACAATATACATTCTTACTTTAATCCTTAAAATAAATACACTACCTCCTTTTATATCAATTACTTTTACATTAATAACCACACGTTACCATCACCACCACCCATCGCTACCACCACCGCTGCATTTTAAGGGTACACCACTCGTATAATACATATAATCTCTCGGTTAGCATGAAACTCAAATGTTCATCATACATATAACACATTAAGGTTGTTTGCAATATTTTAAAGTGCTCGACTCACTCTAAACTGTTGAACTTCAAAATATTTTCAATCCATTGGTAATTTGTACGTGTCGTTCTATATAAAAATATAAAACATAAAAATTTGCTAATTGTACGTAGGTAAGTAACTTATTTGTATATAGTATCCATGATTAAAAAAGTATAGATTAAATAGTATTTAAATGGTTACCATATATAAAATAACTAAGTTGACTTTTAATTTTAAGGGTTAAGATTGTTTTGATTATGAATTTCAATGGTTTAGATCAATAGTTGAAATTATTTTTTTCTCTTAGTTGTGGTAGCCATTAATATATATAATGTCCGCCCATTGTGGCGGTGAGATGGTGTGGGTGATAGGTCAAATTATAGAGTATGATAGTCAAATGCCTTAGCCGTACAGGCTCCGCCCTCAGATTTAAAAATTCATCGAAAGTATATCGAATGACATCTCTAATGAAAGAACATGAAATTTTAAGAATACCCATACAGTTTTTATAATTTATCGATATATGGTTTTTGAGATAAAAATTTTTGAATGAATTAGAGGGGAAAAAATGAATTTTGGAGGAGTGAAAAAAAAAATAAGTGGTTGAAATTTGAGGAGAAAGAAGAAAATGAGTGATTGAGATTTTAAGTGTATTGTAGGTATATTAGGTAGAGATATTTAAATTAGTGAATAAAAAAGAGGGGTATATTAGGTATATCAAATCCATAATTAAGATTTTAAAAAAGGGCAAAATGCTTTATAAGATAGTAAGTATAAGTATAAGTATTAGATATATCAAAACTATTAACCTGGAAATATAATGTTGCTTTTAAAAACCTTATACACACGGATGATACATTCGTTTGTTTTTTATTCAAATTTGTGTTTGAAAATATATTATCTTCTACAAACGTTAAATATGGTAATTATTTACATGATCAATTCTATGAATAGTCGAAGAAATAAAAAAAAAATAACAAATTTTAATCATGTGACAACTGTATATGATTAATTGAGAAAAAAAATATGACAAAACGAAAAAAAAAGAAAAGAAATGAAAATAAACTAAAATTATACTATTATATGTGAAATACAAATAGTGGTGTGGCAAATATATAAAAGAAAATTTTTACATCAAGGTGAATTTACACCAATTTTTCCAAAGTAATGGAAACCTTTTTGTTTCTATTTATGTACCAACTAAATCCGAGGACTTATATTTCCTCAAAAATCCGATCTACACAAACCCTACCATTTTCGAACATCTTCTTGTTTCGAGCTTTTCAAATAGACCAATACGAGACAAACACGATACCTTGAAGAGCCTCAGTAGCCTTAATCTCAAGTCTCCGGTACCTGTGAGTGTGAAATAAGTCTGAAGCAGAGGAAAGAAAAATGGGTGAAGTGTTACACCAACTGCCAACCATATGCCAGATTGCCAAGAAAAACATTAATTTGTTTGGACTTGGGCTACAAGTATACTAAATTTGATGAAAAAAGAATGAGGGCCAATAAAAAATCTCTTTTTAATTATATGATGAGATCATCATAACAACTTTTTATTTACTTTTCCTCTATATGACCAATCTATAAAATTGCTCAACAAAATTAAGAATAAAAAAATTAAAAAAAATACCATAAAAGAAAAAAGAGTATGCTTCTAAATTCTAATCTCCTTTTCTAGGAGTATAGATGGCAAAAGTAAAACCCTTCCACCAATCATAACCTAAACCTCCCAAATTTAGTTGCACACTTGCACCCCCCAAATTTCATGGAGTTCCAGGGGAGGCTCCAGTTTCTTGGTCCGCATTTTGGTAGTCAAGAGCCCTCTTTGTTAGAGAGGTTGTAATTATAGAAACCACCAGAGAAAGAAATAACGACGTTTTTCTTTAGGAGTTATTGTAAAAAGGGCCCTGTTTATTAAAGAGAAAGCCCAGAAGAGAATTTTAAATTCAGAAACTTCCTCTATTTCGCGTTAGGAAAACGCTATACTCGTTCAGGTATATATATAAATAAATCCTACCTTATATTATTATATATCTACAAAAGAAACGGTTGCCAGAAAAATTTACCGAAAGTTTAAGAAAACAGAAGCGACATCATGCAGCGTGATCTGGTATATATATATACTTACTTGTATCCATATCTTCTATCTTCCATGTATTTATGAACTTTTTTGTATTAAGTATATACATCGATGTATCTATATTTAGAGTCTGAACCTTATATATATATATATATATATATGATTAATATATGCTGCTTATTTTTACGAATTGGTTAATTATAAATTGCATTATATTTTCAAGGTTTGTTTTAGCATTATAACTAGATATTAGACCCGTGTCCAACACTGGACACGAGACTTACGATATTCCTAATATTAAATCTTTATACCATTCAACTCATAAAAGGTTTTGATTTGTAAATTGAATATGTTGTAAAAACTAAATGTTCAATTTACATGTTAATTAGGATGTTATGAAACAAAAAGCAAAATAACGTAATAAATAGATATTAGAATCATATATTTCCCCTATGATTACTATTATGTTTAAGATAGAGGTGTTGTATATTGATCTATTTTACGTGATTTGTATTGTGTTTAGGATAGGAGTTGTTTTATATTAAAAAAATTAATATAATGTATATTTATATAATTTAATATTGTGTAAAGAATAGCTATCAATTTTTTATTTTTAATATTTTCTAATAAAATAATGTTTATCTTAAGGATTTTAACTTTTAATAAACTAATGGTCGACATTTGTATATCTTTATATTTTTATTTATATGATAAAAAAGTCAATAAAAGTCAAAATTGAAAATTTGATGAAATCAGAAGATGTGATTGGTTAATAAATTATTAAAGCAACTGTGTTTTAGTATAATAAAATATTGTTATTATTTAAAATATTTTTGCTAACCATAGTTCTAGGCGAACACGTAAACACTGTCATGTAAAAGTAGCCGTCTCTGTTGAACATAATTTACAGTATTTTACGGCTGTTAGCATAACCGTATTTTTACCATCAAAATTTAGAATTTATTGGAAAGTTTACTAATATGATTTCAGAGCAGAATCTTAGAAAGGTCATTAGTTGGTTATTTGCATAATGTTTATATTGATTTTTAGATTTTGGAATTCATGCAAAGTTTGTTATTGTTTTATGACAAATAACCCTTGTTTATATATTGGATTTTACTTTTTCACAATTATTATTTTTGTTTGTTTTGATGTGTCGTTGCTTTATGTTGTTGCAGGAGGATTTGTGGAAGAAGGCCTTCCCTGTTGGGACCGAGGTATGGCACACGCTGTTTGATGTTACTTGTCGTTGTTATACATTACAAACTATACTTATGTTGTTTGATATTTCCATGACAGTGGCATGTGCTCGATTTGCTGTCTGAATACAATTGGAATTTCAAAACTCTAGAAGTAAGCTGCATTTTGTATTGCTTGCTTTATTCATAAACGCCACCTAGCCAATCTAACTGTAGAATTTTGTAATAAAGTGGAATGAATTACGAGTCAGATTTTACTTTTTTGTCAAACTGTTCAGGATGCATTTGACGAGGGTGGGGTGTTACACGGGAAGAAGGTCTACCTCTTCAGTTGTACAGAGCGTAAGTAGTTAATGAAATCTTGATTTTGGTTTTTTATTAGCTTGTTATTTCATTCCGGAATTCTAGAATGCCGACTTGACATCTTAAACTAAATTATGTTTTTTTTTATTGTGCTGGTTATATTTTTTGTACATGGGGTAGTTGTGACTTTTTTTGTTTGTTTGTTGCAGCACAAATGCTCTCTTATCAGGGTCAATCTAAAATTACATATGTACCTGTAGTGGTTGTGGTAAGCAGCAACTCCCTCTTAGATAGAGCTAAAACAAGCACCCATTTTGTCAAGTAGCATGGACAGTGTTATGTATCATATAAATTTATCTTATTAGTAAGTTTATACTTATCATTTATATATATATATATATTTATCTTATGGTAATATGGTGTTAAGCTGCTGTATATGTACTTGCATAAATCTTGTCATTGATGTAGCTTTTCATTCATAACGAACACATTTAAATTATTTTTGTACAATGTTGTCTTCCAAGTGTTGTAAAAGTTTGTTTCTCGGCCTAGTGATCGGTGAGGAAATGGGAAATCAGACATAGGCCAAGGAATTAGGGTTTTCTCGGACATAATGCTTGGTCAATGGGTCCACCTTGGTCGATATTGTTAACTTTGGATAAATTGGCCACATCGACTCCAAATTGGTCAAACTTATTGTTGTTAAAAGACTTATTTTTTTATTACTAATATTAATGTTAATATGTTTGAAGTTCTTACGACTAAGATTACGATCTGTGAAGCATTATGTTTATGTTTCTACTTTCTAGTCTCTTTCTACACATAAAATTTCAAATTTTATTATATAAATATAATCTTCGGATCCGAGTACTCCCTGATTAGTCCGAGTACTCTTTCAAAGGTTACTGCATTTGGCCATTTCATCTGTCTTGCCACTTCTTATATTATGACATAGATATACCTACATATTAACATGGAAACTTAACCTTGTGGACATTATGGTGTATAAAACTGAAGGATTTTGAGTTTTAGTTTCATTTACTATTCAACATCTTCCAATCCCATGTTTTGTTGTAAACCATCTTTGCTAAGAACATTCTTTTTATTCTCCTTTTGTCTATTGTTTTTAACTCTATATCTTATATCTGTTATCTGAAATTGTAATCTTGAGCAGATTGATTCTCTAATTCCACCTTCTGTTATGATTGGAATCAAATCTGTACAAAGGGAGTCGGAAGAAATTATCGACATGAATCAAATGAAAATGGGCTGGGTTCCATATATTCCATTTGGAAAACGGGAATTGTTCTATTATATGATGATAGGTTTCAATTATTATTCTTACTTTTGCTGGTAATTACATTGATTTGAAATGTACTCGCACAGGTCTTTACCAGTTGAAAGACTTAAATCTCAAAACATCAATATCTAAGCTGTGTTCAGAGAAGGTATTCTTAAATAAGTTCAGTGATTTTTTGCGCGTTTGCATGTAATGAGAAGATTATCAAAGTGAAAAGGGTCACTTTACCGCTATAGTTTATATACTAGAATTTGTCTCATGCTCTTCACTCTTTTGTATATAGAGATTCATTTTTAGTTTGGCGGTCAATATATATTATATCACTCGTCTTGCTGGGAGCTGTAAACATACCTTGCACTATCTGTTACACTTGCTCTTAATGTGTTAAAATTTGGTACATAATGATGCTGGCTATGTGATTTTGATGCAGAGTTGCTTTAAAGCATTTGAAGCTGGACCGTGTTAAGAAATTTGAATACTGCTTGCCATGTAAGCATACATGGGTTCTTTAAGATTTTCAGTTATCCTTTTTTTTTTCCTTCGCATGAAAACTACTGATGATTGTAGCACAGTGACGACTTGTCTTTACTTCAGAATTTTGTCCTTTTTACTGTAAAAATTGGCTCGTTTTACATGATTAATTCAGATGATGTTGTAAAGGTATCTTGACATAGGATTAGGATAGTATATCCATGGGAGAACATTTGAGACTAAGAGCTGCTTTGTAAATGTATGTTTAAAGAATGATAACAAAGTAAGAGATGACTTGAGTATCTAAATGGTAATGTAGTAGGTATATTTTTTTGGCCCATCCGGATCATCTCGGGCTCGAATCAAACATGTCTATGAACAAAACACACGACACACAAATTCACACGTTGTATATATGAATTCTGTTGCGTTTTACAATAGACAGACACTTTTATTTATAGACATAATTCTAACCATTGTGACTTTTTATTAAAAGTCACAACTTTCCATAATTAACTACCATGTGACTTTTCCCAAAAGTCACACCCTTCCATAAATAACTCTCTATAGGCTATAACCGAATATAACTACCATTTGGTTAATAACTTTAATCTTGACACAGTAAGTCCCTAAACTTATAAACTTTACATATACGACTCTAAATACATAAACTAATAACATAATGACCCTTAAACATGGATTAATGAATTAATATTCATCATATTCATTCTGTCTAAGTAATTGAATGGATAATAGAATTATTTAGGGGGTGTTTTGGATGACCTTAGTTATACGCAGATAGCTTTTAAGTTTTTACCATCAGTCTTGTAGTTGTTTTAAACAACAAAATACAAACATTACTTTGTAAGATTGAATTTAGCCGGTTATCCCTGAAAATCTGTTTCAGTAGAGTGTATGATGCCAATGGCCCGAGGTGGATCATTCAATGCTATTTTTATTTCTTTCTGAATTGTGAAAGGAACTTATTTCAGGTGAGTAATCATACATCAAATACAAAGGTTGGAAACTTATAATAGTCCACTTTGGTGTACTATATGTATCTTCTCTTATATTTCTTTTGTTTTTAGCAAACATGTCACTTGAGGAGCGTATTTCATGAAATGTGATTCGACATTTGTTACCCGAAACTGGTTATGAAAATATTGTTCATAGAAGTTTATTGAACCTTACAGAATCATGTGCTTTCTGGAACATGTCACATAATGTGGGCTATAAAAGTTTCTAGTTACTTTTGTTGAAGGATTATGTTAGTTCTTTCTTACAAAGCTGATAATTCCAAAGGTTCCTTAAACAAGTGGTTGCTATTGCAGACATTTATGACCCCTTCAAGGTAGATGAGACGGAACAGAGTACTGTTGTGGATATCATGTATCCAATTGATCCGAAGCCTGTAAGTTACTTTTCAGTTTTTACATCTGATTGCATATTACATCTTAATATATGCAACTGATTGCATTAATTTTCTATATGCTTTTTATGTTTAGTATGACAAATTCAGACAACTATAAAATTTTGTTGTGATAAGTGTATCATGATCCATCAATACTGCAAGTTCTGAATTTAGCTATCACTGATTTGCATATCATGTTGCTTTTTGTAGGTTGTCTGTGAATTTGATTGGGATATGGATGATCTAGAGGTGAGCTATAATATTTACTTTCTTGTCTTCATTGTTTTCTTTAAGTATTGGTTTGTAGCCTTTGTCCTCTATATTTTGAAAAGTATAACCCGGATAGAAAATGGTGTCTGACAACACGTTACATTTTTGGAAAATCGGTATTTCCATAAAAAAAAAATAGTGTTTATCGATTGTAATCAATCAATAATGGAAACCTGTATATCTTCTGTAGGAATTCACTAGTGAGCTAATTGCTGAGGAGTTTTTGTCTGAAGATCAGAAGGATGCCTTCAAGGTAAACCTAATTGAGTATCATTGACTGTGTTCTTAGCTATCGCTATTTGAAATATTTATCACTAAGTATGTTTTGTTTATTAAGGAATTTTTCAAGGAAAAGGTTCGGGAAGGAAAGAGGACTAATCGTGAGGTAGCCTTATCAAGTTAATTGTTTGTCTGTTATACATTTGGTTTATATGCCTACGTGAACTTTGTTTCATTTTTGTCGGTTGTCTTGTGTAGGCTAGGGACAAGCGAAAGAAGGCCCGAGAGGAAATGAGTGAGGAGAAAGTTGCTGAATTTCAGAACATGAAGTTTTTATAAATTTTATCCAGTTGCGACACCTGATACCCCAGATGTATTGAGGTTCAAGGTATGATTATCTTTCATTCACTATACAAAACCAGTGGTGTAAAATAGTGACATTTACTTATAAAAAGGGTTGATATCAGCTGTGTCTAGCTCTAATGACTCGAATGTGTGAAAACTTTCTCATTTTTTTGGTCTAAAAGTTGAACATATGGTTGAAAGAATACTTATTTTCTTGCATTAGTTTATCATTCTCACCCATGACCGGTGAAACTGATATTCTGGTAACATTCTCCTATAAAATTTCAGTGTTGTGGACCTCCAAGCTAAAAACCCAATTTGTTCACAACTAATATAATTTAGATACAACAATGAAAGGATATTTAAGACATTATATGTATTCTTTAAAAACAATTGAATGGTCTATCTTGCTGGACTGTCAATATAAAGGCAGCATTTAGCAATGGGAAAATGTTATATGTTGTTAACCTCAGCCCCTTGCCCTCACACCAATATTTACACATGATGAAATAAAACCCAGCCCCCCCTGAACGTGAGGTGAGACAACAGATAATCATATGCTGTTAACAACATATTGGACAACCCCTCTAGCAATATAGTGTTATCTTGGTACATTACATTTGATCAAACAGATTTTCCTTGTTTTTAATTATGTTTCCCTTATTTGTCACAATTGGATGCTGAACGGTGATTTGTTAACAATATTTGTTTTATTATTAAATTCCTTGCATCTTTTTTAGAAGGCGATGTATTGTATTTGGCCAACTTATTATGTGTTTCTCTTGCAGTCTCCGTTGATAAATAGGTATTATGGCAAGGCGCATGAAGTATTTTGATCGGAGTCCTGCGATGTGTATCTTACGTCCTTTGTACTTCTGAAGTTTGCTGTTAAAAAAAGCTCGCGGCAAATTCCTTCTTCACATTCACTTTATACAAGCACAGATCGTCTTTGTCTATCGAATACATTCACATTATAACTTTGTGATAGATTCTATTTTGTAGTGTTCAAAAGGCGGTTTGAAAGAATAGAAAATTAGCAAATATGGGCTGTTTTTGTATTCTCATGACTTGATATATCTGTAGCTTTAAGAATTTTGTTCTGAAAATGATAATCATGGGTGCATTAATGGGGCTGATTAATGGTTAATTGGGAATGAATTCCATTACCTCCAATAACCGTAGCAGCCCTGTTTAACTTGTATTACATCAAAACAAAGAGTTCAGACGATATGACTCAAATACCATACCGGCTATACTCAAGAGTTACATTTGTGCCAGTACCTACACCTAAATACCCAAGGTGTGACAAATCCACGACCAAGTTTCGCATTACCTCAGATATATAGAGAACTTAGGAATTACATGCCGCCCAATGGGTGACGTAAGGTTTTGAAGCGTTTATGTTTATTGGTGGGATAAAAAAAAACCATAAATTTATGAGCGATAAAAAATATTAAAAACCAAATGTTAAAAAATACAAAAAGAATATACTAAAGAAAAAAATTAAAAAAAAAAAAAACCAAAAAGACAAAAAAGAATACGAAAACCAAATAAAGATGTTATATAAAAAAAATGTTACATGTTAAAAAAGAATAAAAACCAAATGTTTTAAAAAGTACAAAGGATATATAATGCAACAAAAAAAATTTTTAAAAAGAAACAAAATAATAGTACATACCAAAATATATAATATTTTAAAAAGATTAAAAAAATGTTAAATATAATAAAAGTATAAAAAACAAAATACTAGAAAAGTTTTAAAAAATCATAAATAATATAAAGTTAGGGGTTGAAATAATAAAAAAGAAACAGGAGGAACAGAAAAAAAAAAAAAAAGGGAGCAAAATTAAATACAAACACAAAAATAGGGGGGGGGGGTTTAAACCCGTGAACTCATCCCGCACAAGCATAGACACCAACCACTCTACCAAGTCTGTTCTTTGTTTTATATTTGCTAAATCTCTTATTTATATTTAAAATGCAGATAAGGACAAAAAATACTGTTACATGCTACTAAAAAAAAAAATTTTCATCACTAACAAATATTATATTTTGGTTATGCTTGTTCTTCAGACTTAATAGACTTAATAAATTTATGGGTTATTTACTGAAATGGTACCTGGACTATCTATTATATTACTGATTTCATACCTATAACTTTAAAATTACTCTCATCATACCCCAACTTATCAATTCTCCACACGGACGATACCTGACCTGACGGACGTCAGTTTGGCCGTTAAGTTGGGGTATGACTACGGTAAATTTTAAAGTTTTAGGTATAAAACCAGTAATATAGTGGATAGTCCAGGTGTCATTTATGTAATTAACCATTATTATTATTATTATTAAATTATTATTATTATTACTATAATTTCTTGTAAATCCTATTAACTTCTAATGGAAGTGATGTTTTTACTATTATTATTATTATTATTATTATTATTATTATTATTATTATTATTATTATTATTATTATTATTATGCTTCTTCTTTTAATCACACAAAGTATTATTTAGGAATAAATAATTTTAAAAAGTACATTGATATTTTTTGTAAATATTTACTTTTGTTTTATAAAAGAAAACTTAATTTTTATAAAAAATATTGTAAATATTTAGTTTTTTTTTATTAAAAACTATTAATCAATCAAGTTATAGATCCATGATGATTTTATTTATTTCATATTTATTTATTTTTTATTTTAAAAAAATAAGTAAATCAAAAGCAGTACATTAATTTCATGTAAAACATTGATAAATGAACATGAAGTCTTGAATAAATACCACCACATGGAGTTGATTAAATCTGTTTTGAGCTGATTCAAACCTTACATAGTAGTTATACAGTTACTAATGCAATACAAGAAATTATGATATTCTTTTCGGTTCACCCTTTTAAAAAAGAAGATTGAAAAATATTTTTTATAAAAATAAAAAATTTGTACTAAAAATGATCTTTTATAAAAGAAAATATTATTTTATTAAAAAATAAGTTTTATAAATAATAGTTTTTTGAAATATTAATAGTTTTTAATAAAAAATTAAATATTTACAATATTTTTTTTATAAAAATACAGTATTCTTTTATAAAATAAATATAAATATTTACGAAAAAAAATATCAACGTACTTTGTGTAATTAAAACAACAACAACAACAACCATAATAATAATAATAATAATAATAATAATAATAATAATAATAATAATAATAATTACACAAATAATATCTGGACTATCCACCATATTACTGGTTTCATACCTAAAACTTTAAAATTTACGGTAGTCATACTCCAACTTATCGGCCAAACTGACGCCCGTCAAGTCAGGTATCGTTCGAGTGAAAAATTGATAAGTTAGAGTATGATGAGAGTAATTTTAAAGTTATAGGTATGAAACCAGTAATATGGTGGATAGTCCAGATACCATTTCAGTAAATAACCCTAAATTTATTTATAAAATACTTAATTAATTAAAGGTCTTTGTTTTTTTTTATCTGATAATCAAAAAAAAAATATCTTAACCCAATTTATATAAATATTTTTTTTATTTATTAAGTCATTATATTCAAAGGAAAAAAAAAACAAAAAACTTAATGATAAAAAACAAACCATTCATTCAAATATCATCCTTTACATGTGATAACCCACATCTTAAATAAATATTACCTTTTTTAAATTTTATGATCATTTTTCTCTTCCAAATAATTTAATGTATTCTTAAATTAGAAAATTTGTGCTATATCTTTGGTTTGTACCTTACGAGAGTTTGTTCATGGTTATTAAGTTGTAGTTCTTATGTTTTGTCTGAATTTCATATAATTAATAGCTTACCAAGGTTAAATATAAATGGAGATTAACTCTTAATTATCTTTCACAAACTATCTTATAAAACCAACGAAATTAATATGTTATCAAAGCTCACTTCCAACTACTTTTTTTAACCACCAAACGCAATATTGGCAAGGGTAATTATCCAATAGGAAATTAACAAGAAACATGTTGAAAACCGACCACGACCTTAACACCTAGATATAACATGTTAAAATCTCGAATCAGCCGATTTTGATCACCCAATACGATCAAGTGGTCAGCGTTAAAATTACAAAAGTAGGAAAAATTGATTGGAATAGTACCCTAAACTATGTAAAAATAAAACCCAACTAAAATATTACGTTTACGTATATATAATGGATATTTTAGTTGACACTTCACATACACCCGTGAGTCGTGACCCACTTTTGATTTTGTATTATGTTATGAAAGGGATTATTAGTTCACACTTCACATGCACCCACAAGATCGGGTACGTTTCGTTTTGGAACCCCACAAAGCCAAGATTCATCACCTTTAACAAACAATCACAAACATTATGAATCTTCCTTCGTTTGTCGTTTTTCTTTAATAAGAAATTTAATTAATTGAATTCAATAATTAGATTTGTTTTCGTACAACCCTGTTAAATTATCATGTAATAGACAAGATGTTTGATACGTTTGGACTATAGCGTTGGATATGTTTGACTATGAACAATTTATTTTGCTGCATTTGTTTTTGTTCAACCATGTTAAATTATCATGTAACAAGGTTGTACACTTGTACCATAAAAATGAGTTAAGAGTAAAAATCGACGGTTTGGCTCTTAATTTTGGAGGTTTTTCTTTAAACATCTCATGTTTTTTTCATTAATTTAAGCTTCCTCAGGATCGGTGGTTGACTAGTAGCTTGCGATATATATGTATATAGATTATTTACTCTGTTACACTTCATAGTGATTTTTTTTTTTTTTTTGAACGGCATTTATATTAACGATTCCAGCAAATCATCGGAATAAAGGTACATGAAAGATTATCAAAAATTAGAGTTAATTTCAAAAATCGTCCTTGTGGTTTTACCAAAAAATCACGTTTCATCCTTTAAACTTCAAAATGACACTGATAGTCCTTTATACGCAGATAATGGTTACGTTTCATCCTTTAGTCGACCGTATAAAAGATGAAACGTGACCATCATCCATTAGATTAAAAGACGAAACATGACCATTATCCACGTAAAAAGGACTACCAATGTCATTTTAAAGTTTAAAGGATGAAACGTGATTTATTGGTAAAACCACAAGGACGATTTGTGAAATTAACTCTCAAAAATTATCTTAAATCTACCAGAGAGTAACTTATTATTATGAATTATTATTTGTATAATTACAACCAAATCAAAGGTTTAATTGTACAAAAAATACCAATCAAATAGATTATGATTAGTAAATAATCGAATCAAAAATATTGTATATCAAAGTGATATATATCTATCGATAGAGAGAAAATATTGTATATCACTTTGATATACAATATATATACGTACAGAATTATATATCTATCGATAGAGAGAAAATACAGAATGAGTGTGTGAAAATATGGGTTCTTAACCCTAATCTGCTCCATCGTCTTATATCGACCACATATTTACAAATTGCACCCTCTTCTTTCTTCTTTGACACTTCTTTCTCCAAACTTCCTTCTTCCCAATGTGTGCAGAATAAGTCCTTGCAAATATAAACTTCATAATTCCTGCACAATATCTAAACATAATAATAAGTAAATTATGTTTAATTATAAATTTGATATATAATTCAACAGTACAAGAAGTATTACAACATAAAGCTAGGACTCATCTACCATATAATGTGGAATACCTTTTGCAATCTGATTTATATGGTGGTTGTTTGTGATATATAGGGAGATTCATGTACAAGCCAATGTACAACCTAATAGATACTCTTGATAGCATTTTAGGCTCCAACAATCAAAGTACACCGATGATTAAAATGCTAAACCAAATAAATAGAATGTAGAACAATATGGGGTTTCCTTCACACTTTCAACCAAATATAGTATTAAATCGATGCAATTTAAATAACTAAATCATGAAGGGATACTCCTTACTCCACGCCTTGCCATGTATATATAGATGCATACGACTAGTTTTTAGGGCAAATTCCATAAAATGTAGTATTTTTAACTAATTTCATTAAAAAATATATATATAAAAAACCTATTCAGACTTCGTCTATTTAAAGAATTAAATTATAAAAAATCAACCAAAAGTAGTATTGTTTGCTAATCGTTCGTTAAATGCAAACGTGTCCTAGATACGTCATTAAAATGTTTACTTAGCCTGTTGAGTTGGACTTGAAAACCTACCTAGAATTCAGACATTTTTTTTTGTTAATATATTTACGGCTTCATAAGTTGCATACGAATTTCAACGCTCAAGTATTTGGGCAGACTTGCATTCGACAAACTTGCGACACTTTTGACTCTTTCAACCTTTGGGTCATCTAGGAATAGTGTTCTATATGTGGGTTTGAGATTTGGGCGGTTCAACTACGAACTCTCCTTAGTTGAGACTTACGGCTTTTTAAATTTTGGATAATTTTTTAGACCATACCAATAAAACTCTTAGACGAAGGATCTTCTTGTTTATGGTTTGAACTAGTGTGCATGGGTGTGTAGACAAGTTTCTCATTAGTACAGCTTGGTCGACTTTGATCGTTATGCCTTTAGAATATTCTCCCGAATAACCAAACATTAATACGATTTTTGTTCTATTTTCCCGTTAGTTGACTTTTAACGCATTTCACTTTTACTTGTGAATTTTATGTGACAACAATGATATTCCAAAGTTCCTCCGTTTAGGATATTTAACTGGATTGGTTTTACAGAAACGTCTACGCACTATTGCACCATTAAATCACTGATTTGAACTAGCGTGCAAACAACTTTCTCATCCGTACAGCTTGGCCGATTTTGATCGTTATGCCTTTTGAATATTCTCCCGAATAACCGGACATTAATCGATTTTAGTTCTTTTTTTCCCGTCAGTTGACTTTTGACGCATTTTACTTTTACTCGCAAGTTTTATGCGACTAATGATATTCCAAAGTTACCCCGATTGAGAATTTCATTGGATTGGTTTTACAAGAACGTTTACGCACTATTGCACAATTAAATCACTTCCTCGTCATTGGTATCTCTCATTCCTTTTACATAGAAGTGATTGTCGGGTGGTGTTACTCCTGTGTTGCTTAACCGAACAAACCATCTGACCAGCCCTAATCAAAAAATTGGTGCAAACGATTCTTCCCTACTTAATGTCTATCCCTATACAACGATACATCATCATTAGTTATTTTTTAGTCAAACGGAAACCGAATCTACTAAATATCTTTTTTGCTCATCCTTCCCTTCATCTATGCACCTACCACTGGTGGAACTACTTACAACCAAGGGATAGCCCGGGCTACGGGTTCGCTAGATCTATGTAGTTTTTTTTTTTTTTTTTTTTTTTTTTTTTTTTAGAAAACGATGTATACTTTATTAGTTCTACGGGTCAAATAAATATACAATACCCGTCAATGTAACTAATTCCAAACTTTCAAAATATTATCCTAATAATAAAACTCATAAAGACATACTTGTATAATTAAATCATGAATGGAAACTACCAAAGTGCCAAAAACTCTTTAAAATCATCAAAAGTAGCCAAAAATCCTAAAAAAAAGCTAAAATTAATAACATTTTAGTCGGTATCGTTATTTTACGTAGATATAAAGACAAGGATAAAAAAATTTGTCCTACCCGTCACTTTTAATCGTGGTTCCGCCACTGACACCTGCACCCTTTCATCTCCGCACCTTCACCAAAATTTTTTTTTCTCTGTCTTTAATTTCATCTCTAAACTTGCACCCTTTCACCTTACTCTTTCACTACAGTATGTTATGTCACTCCTTCAGTCATTTCCTTATTCCCTTATATATTCTTACAAGCTAAAAAACAAACAACTCTTACTCCTCCGTCCCATAATATGTGTCTTACTTTGAATTTTCAAAGTCTTCATTTTATAACTTTGATCATAAATATTTTTAATTGTGTTACATAATATTTGATAAAAAGTTATATGAATAAAACACATCTAAAACTCAATCAATTCATATAACTTTCATCATCAGGTGTATGATTGGCTTAATTATTAATACAATATCACCCAATTTTTGTGAGAAAATAGATTCGAAGTTTAGAATAAATCTATAAAATACATTACTAAAAAAAGCATTAAAAGAAAAGAAAAAAGAAAAGAAAACTAAAGTATGATTTAGATCTACGGGTACACTCACGAGGTGAGTTTTGGTCGTTCTTTTTTTTTTGGTCAGCTTTTGTTGCGTTTTTGTCAGGTTAAAAAAAAAAAGGAGAGAAATGTTTGTCGTCTTCATGAATGAATGTGGTGTACAGACAGCTTTTAGTATTATTTTACTGCTATCACTACTCTTTCATTACATATAATATATATATAAATCTCTCTCTCTCTCTCTTTCCTTCCATTGAAACCCACAAATCTTATTTGAAGCTACACTACAAGAATATGCTAAAAACTCATAAAAATCATAATCACTATTTGAAGCTTGTCCCATTGCAGTTTTAACTCCAAATTTGAAGAAGCTTCAATTCAAAATGGCTGTCAACTCTACTGGTGAAGAAGAGGTAGCATTTTGCTTCATGTTTCAACTTTTTTTTTTTTTTTTTTTTTCCTTTCTTGGTTTAGAGTACATTTTGCCTTATTGGAATCACATTAATTCAAATTAAGTTGACCCGGCATCAGAAGTAGAGATCCTCCTCTCTGGGTGATGACTGAAAATGCTCATTTCATATGCACATTTGAATTGCATTTGTTGTTTTTTTTTTTTGTGTGTTTGGGGGGGGGGGGTCTTTATGCAGCAGCTTGTTGACTTCTATTCGGGTCTTATTAGATTTTAATGGATCTTAATGTGGTTGTGTGTTAGTTTATGTGGGTTTTTTTTGAACGTCAGATTTTGTTGTTAGTAGTTAGTTTTCTCTGATTTAGTAATTAAACGTCAGTATCGGGTTCCTTCAGAGAGGCAGACCTCCCTCTTGGACCACTAGGCTAAGAGCCCTTTGGCATTGTTTTAAGATGTTGAGAGTTGGTTTAAATTTTAGTATTTTTAATATGTTAGATACTAATTTTGTGTGTCAAATAGATTTATCGAAAATTATGCTTTTAGTTATATTTTTTTGGGACGCTTTCGATGCATCTTGTTTTGTCGACCCATTTGACTTGTTTGCCTTTCAGCTCATTTTGTTCTTAGGTTACCTGTTTGATCATTTAAAACACTGGATCTGCATAGCCTTAAGGGAATTGGTCAAAATTGAGCAATCGGCTATTTGGAATTCGATGCTGACTTTCTCCTAACGATCATTTTAGATATAGTTCGTTTTGGAAATAGATAGATGCAAAAAGGAAATAGACTATAGTCTTTTTGGTCGAAAAAGACTCATTCTTGCTACATATAGTTTTAGTTTTATGAAATGGAAAATACATTGGGTCACAAAGTTGATTTTGAATGCTGCTTGATATTGGACTTCTAGCACCATGTGGGTATTTACTCTTTCATTCATTAAGTTCATATGAACTGATATATATTGACAACTACTTATCTAACAAGTGTAAGAATTATGTTGTCTGTCCATCTCTATATACCTTTACATGTCCTTCAGTTCATGGGCCTTAATATAAATCCTTTAATACTCTGGGCAAAATTGTGTTCGATTTAGTACAGTTAGTTAACATAAGTTTCCTTTCTTATGTTTCAAGATCATTTAATGATTTTTGTACTTTCTTATAATTATTATTCTCGGTCACTGGCTCACAATTTGCTGAAAATACTTTTGTTGTTAGAACTTTATACAAGTTTTATATCTTTGTGTTTTGCTGCCTACTCATTCACGTAGCTATCGGCATTTTCATAGCGATTCACAATTTTGCTGCCTAATCATTCACGTAGCTATCGGCATTTATAAAGCGATTCATGTCCCACTTTAACTGTCCAAACTGGAGACGTATCATGTGCTGTGTGCTTCGAGTATCATAGTTGTAGGCATAAATAGTCGTCATACTGTAGCTAAAGGTTAAGGTTTAAATTAAAGAAATTGTTTTCTTATGCAGGGATGTGATGCTTACAGTGTTGTAGTACTGTCTGATGAATGTAGTACTGGATTCCAATGTGAACTGCCAGAGGTTCGTATTCCACTAAAAAGTCAGCTATCGTTGGATGCCCGTTTGAGCAATCAAAGCTACATCAATATGATGGTGGAAAATGCGCTTGCATATTCGACATGTACTGTAGATGTTGATCTTGAAAAAGGCGAGCCAGAGACTGAAACCAATGAGCAAACTCTTGGTAATCTGAAGAACGAAGAAGTGTTGACGGTGAGTTAATAAAGTTTCTGAGATATACCAAAGGTTGGTGGGTTAGGCGGATTGGGTATTGGGTCAACATGGGTGAACTTAGTACCATTTGGGTTGGCCTAAAATCATTTTTGTTCATTTTCAGTAGTTTATTTAGAGTACTAACTACTAAGATATGATTACAAAAACAGTATTGTTTCTGTAAATACAGTATCTTAATTTTTAGAGAAGCAATTTTAGTGGTTATATCATGTACACTTAGGGTGACTTTATTTGACATTTTCTCTTTTTTTGCCCAAAGATGATGTGAGAAGTAAAGATTTGTGTAATGCTACTCATAAAGTAATTATGGTAGGATATTAGGATTACAAGAAATATGAATATAGATATAATGCATGTTTAAGTTACCAAATTATATTCTCTTTCATACTTGATAATTGAGTTGAACTTATCATGGGATTTTGCAAAATTCGCTGCAGAAATCACTGCAAAAACAGATCAGCTTTGACATGGGACGTAAATACATGCAGCTCTTGATGAACCACAGTCTCATGCTATCCAAGTTTTCTACTCGAGGTACTTGACCAACTAATTCATATCTTAATGAATATAGCTCTTGTTCGGTGTTCCTGTGAATTAGTTTGACGGGAAAAATTTTCAACTCGTGTAGGTGAAAATGGGTTAATCATCATTTTATATTATTCATAGCATGTTAAACGGATCAAATATAAGAATAGATAAAAAAGGAAGTCCAATATCGAAAGGCCTTGAAACTCATCCAATTGATACTCAAGATTTTACCTCCTAAGTTGTTTTATTTAATTTTTTCAATTAATTATAATGTATTATAACTTCAACACATAGTTACCAAACAGCCTTCTATTATCCATTTGCCACCTCATCCTTCCATTATCCATGTTACCAAACAGCCTCTTTTCTCCTCTCTTACAGCAACAGCCACCACTGGTAACCTCCTGCCACTGAAAGCCACCCATAAATTGCAAAATACTGCCCAAAATTCCCAGAAACTGCTGTAAGGCACCGCTATGCACGGCTACAAGGAAAAATAAAAAAGTTTGGTTATTGCAGTTGAACACAATAACAGTTATTTTTTTCTTACCTTACTGTCTTTTTTTCTTTTTATAAGAGAGGGGTAGTATACGTTCTATTTGCACTACTAAGTTCATTACTCATACGATACTGTTGAAAACCATAAATGACATTGTATAACCACGTTAATATTCTTGCAACTTTAATTGCGCATGTGATTATCGATTATAAAATGCTTGCATTTTTTTAGCAGATAAAATTGCAACCGAGAAAGTTCTAGATGCTCCCAGATCAAGAAAGTTTAAGCGTGCTCCTGTCTCTTTTAATTCTAGGAAAGTTGTTCTTCTGTTCTCCGTCTTGTAAGTTCACAACTTATCATGATATATACTTTTCGATATCCCATCTTCAACCTGTTTCAACTCTTTTTGATCAAATGACTGTTTTCAACTTAAAGGAATAACTCATTTGACAATCATCCTATAAGTTTTAAAATTATGTTTTTAAATAGAGTTTGTCCTATGCTAAATGCATCAAAGATGAAAGGCAGACTTTGGTATGTATGCGTTTACACATACAATGAACAGTCATAAAAGCTTCAAATGCTAAGCCCCGCCTGTCAGTACCATTTTAAGTGGCTGGGATGTCACAAAGTGACATTACAAACACTTTCGGCCAACCCAATCTGCCTGATTTGTTTGATCCACAATCTTTTTGGCCTATTTAAGAAATATACTCAATTCACTAAGCATTCTTGAACTTCACCCAGTCTGATCCAACCTTCACTAAGCACTCTCGAATGTCACATCTTGGAATGCAGCTAGCTTAATCATCAATACTTAAAAATAATCATCAATATTTCAGTCTTTTTTGTTTTTTTGGCCTGTTACGAGCTGGGGTGATCCCAGTTGCTTTGTAAGCTGACTCACTTTGCGAGCCAAGAGTCATAGCGGGTGAATTTCAATGTGTGATCTCTACATTGAGGCACAAGTCCTTGCCGATGTACCACCACATATTAGTACAATAAGACTCACTCTTTTGGAGTAAAGCTATTTAGGAAGTTGTATGTATCAACAAAACCATTTTCAGCCTGTTTGTCCCGTTTCCGTTTTAGACAAATGCTAGAATTAAACCATTTAACCCTTACGGAAATAACATAATACAAGTACGTAACCCATTTAATAGTAGTGAATGGTAGTTACTGCTTCAAATGGGAGTTTATCAGGGTGAATGGGTAGGATTCAAAATCTTGATCTATTGGTCAGGTTATCAAGTAAACCTTGATGCATACTTTTTTGCTTGCTGCAACCTCTAAAATGTGCTTTTTCTTTTTGTTTTAATAATTATGCAGGTCAAGTTTGGGAACAATGATACTTATATATCTGACACTCAGAGTAAGACAGATTGGTGATGCCTCTATTCATTCGGGCTGAACTTACGTTCATCTTCTCTTTCTTCTGTAAGTTCACTTTTTTGGTTCCTGGAATGGTTTCTCTACAACGTTAACAACCTTTCAAGAGGAGGCATAGTGCACCAAGTTATGCTCACTTTGTACTTGATTGTTTTGGCAGACAAATTCTTTCCTTTTTTAGAAGTTGTATTTTATTCAAATGTTTAGCAGCATTTTCTCTCTTGATATGTACATAACTTGAGAAATATTGTTGAAATGTAGTAGTTGGTGATCAATCCTTTGTTAGTTTGATTCTTTGTGACAATGCTTAAGCTGATTAAAATTGAAAATTTACATAATAGTAGCTGATAGAGCTTCTATTTACAAGTCATAAGAATTTACTAATGTCAATGATACTTTGATCATCTTCATTCGCTAGTCGTATTTTCAACAGTGTTGAACTACACGTCACCCTATATTGTTTTGGCATATCGATGTGGGTGAAACCGTGAATCAAATTGAGACATTGAGTGACTGGAAAACTATCTACAGGACTTCAAAGCTCATAATATCACAGAAACGAAGTCCCCTTTTAAATACATCTTGATTCACCATCAAGAATCATGAATTGGACAAAAACAAGTTTGTGGCAATGAAACTCTTTAATTTATAGGAATAAATGTTACATCACTTTCCACTTCACCAGTTCACCTAGATGCAGAAAAGAGCAAGAAAAAGGATGACAATGGATACCTGATCCAGTGGACATCCGTCATATCCGGTCCACCTTTGATGGATATGGATCAACAAAATGAATATGGATATGGATTTGCGTGAAATTTTGTCATCCATGAACTACCCATTTATCACCCGAAATTCACGCTTTATGTCCATATTCAATTCAAAAACTATATAGGTTATGAATTCATTACGATAGAAAGAATCTTTTTCATCTTCAAATCATTCAGTTCTTGATTTCTTTAAATTTGTTATAAAGTTATTCTAATTTGTTTTTTGTACTAAAAATATTCATAATACTACCCTGCTTTGTGTCACTAAATCATTAAAGTTTTATAATACAATAACACATCAAGGCTTTGACACAACTATGTTTGACTTCATTTAAATTTGGATTTTTTTTTCACAAAAAGATAATTTTTTAAATATTCAACGGATATCAATATACCCGTCTCATCCAATGGATATAGATATGGATAAAGGAACTGAAATTTAATGGATACGAATGTGGATTTATTACTCTACCCGATCCATATTTGATCAACCGTCATCCCTAAGCAATTGGTAGTTTAGAAATGTATTAAAAACAGACGTTCAGTGACTTCAAATGTGTTGAGATTTCTCCCTAACACCCAAAGCCAATGGCAATGGTGTGTCCATGAGCAACTATAATACCCTAAGTATTATTTCATGTCACTTACAAAACAAAATTATCTAGAACTATTTTTTTGATTGTATTTCGGTCTTTCATCAACGTTAACAAACTTCCACTAGATGTGTTTTTCAATGTAATCCACCTCATGGAGTTGGTTCGAATAATAAATTCCTACTTTGATGCTTGAGCAACATATATCTATTTAAAACTGATTACATTATTACTGAAATGGCCAATGATCAGATTTTGATTACATCCAAAATTTACAAATGTATGTCCAAGTTACTATTGAACAATGTGAGCTAAAACTATTTCTGTGCATCATTAACATCCATTAGATCACATGAAGAACGATGCCTCGCACCGTACCAACATCCATGTTGGCATGTTGCATCCTATGATCTGATGTTGTATGACTCAACTGACACAATCCGTCAATGACGAACTGCTTCTCAACTTTCTTTTATATCAAGAAGTCTAAACAGAGTTGCACAGTTTTTAAACAATAACTATAGTTCCAACACTACCCCACATTGATAAATGATTGAACTGCATAAATAGATAAACATATAGATGAAAAGTAACAAAAATACAAGATGGAAGAAGAGCCCAAACAAGCTAAAGGAAAACATCTGTTTTGTCAAACCATTGAACTGGCTCTATTTAGAGATATAAATAAGAATAACTATAGAGGTATACTGAAGATGCATCATATCTTCCAATTTTCATGTCACTTACAAAACAAAATTATCGACAAATCAAACTTACCAAGAACCAACCCATTACAAAATCAAACCTTGGCCTACCGTCTTTCCTCTTAGAAGCGTAGCTAAAAGCTCTAGCACGCACAGCCTCCACTTTGCTGCTCTGACTGTGAAGCATTACCCGAAGATTTCAAGTTCACATCCACCATGTCTTCTTGTTTTGTAGAAGAAAGCGTCTCCATTCCCGGCAAGGCAGAAGCTATTTTTCGAAATAAAGGCTATATGAAAAGCAAATTATTTGGTGAGACATCACTTGATCAATGATTATCAACAATGAAACTGAAATTGATTAATTAAATATTTGGGAAACATCCTGATTTTCACCTATAAAACTGAAATGGACGATATAGCAAATATTTAGTTACCAAAGGAGACAAATCTGGGTAACTGAAAGAGGTCAGATTGGATAACTTATCATCACCAATGAAGGTCAAATGCGTACTACATAAAAAGTTCCCAAAGTGTATTCTCAAAAAACATTTTTCACTTCTACACATATTGACCACTTCACTGGACCCGGCCCGTTAATACATTATTACTGAAAATGATAGATACATTTGCACATTTAGTCATTTATAACTAGATATTGATTAGAAAATATATATATATATATACACACAAAGAAGTCTTCTTGTTTCACCAAATACTAAACAGGGCCAAATGAGTAATATCAAAAAATCCATTATTTATATATATTTTTATAATAAAGAGACAACAAACGTTCCTTTTCAACATGACTGAGCAGGCCCATATGCCACCTCTAGAAGTTACTTTTGAAATGGTGAGCAGTTAAACATGGGCATAATTGGGTTTTGTGCATGAGTAAATATCAGTACAGTCATAACTCATAAGATCATTTCTGAGTTTAAAAAAATATTGGTGAGGTTGATGGATGTTATATAAAAGTGAAAGGACTAAACCTTGATATTAAATCCAGCTTTTGCACTAGTTTCTATAAACATGACCCCAAATTCACGAGCTTTGCCATCTCCTTCTTCAATTGAAACTTGCCTGTTTATACATCAATAAACATTATAATCAAGCAATGGAAATTGTAACTCCATTTTTTAAATCGGCAAACTATCGTACTCCTGAATTACCCGAATGCCTAGGATGGAACCTAGGACTTCTGAAATAAACCGCAGACCCAAGAGATACAGAAGTTGAACGATCAAAATGAAAGGAAGGTAAAACATACTTTAACCTATTATGTAGTTACAATGTATTATCCGGCAAGACAAACCAAATTAGTGAGGCTTGCAGACATTTGATGACGGCCCAAATAACAAGAAGTCACACAAGTTAAGAAACATTTTTGACTCACTTGCTTATGACTTGGTCAATTTGATTTCATTTTAATCTCAAACACGTCAAACAATTCTTCTTCAAGCTAAAATAGGAACGAGTTAAATGTGGCCGAACAGGGTGAAAGGTGCCAAACGTGTTATATCCATGAATACAACTACCTTGATTCATTTTGATAAAAAATCTATATAATAAGATGTCAAAATAATCACATTTATTGCATTAATTGTTGATTTAAATTAGAAAAATAGACAGGTATATCTTGTCGGACCAGCACAGCACAGCCCAGCATGTACTAAAACGTGACCCATTTCAACTTTGAAGCCCATAAACACCCTGCCCAACTATCTGGCCATCTCTCTAGAAAACAAAATTGGCAAATAGATGTATGGCATATAATTAGTTCAAGAAAAGTTGCAGCTTAAGGTATAATAAATATTTAAACTATTGATCTCACACCTTTTGTCAACAAGATCGGTTTTGTTCCCCACAAGGACTATAATGACATCGGTGCCTCTCTCAGTACGTACTTCTTCTATCCATTTTGCAGTGTTCAAGAATGATTGGCGATCTACAAAATAACAGATCCCATAAAAGAAAATGGGTTAAAAAGGAACAAAAAATACTCTTAAATTATTTTGTAAGTGTGTATACTCGACGACAAAGATTGAGATGCATGTAAAAGAAATAAAATGAAAAAAATCCTAGAGCCTGTGCAGGATGCTCATATGGGGCATAATTAAAAAAAATAAAAAATAAAAAACATACAAAAGCCCCAAACAAGAAGTATATGCAATGAATACGCTGTGATCTAGTGGAAGAAGTTTGTTATGCAATGACACATTTTCCATAATCTGAAGAAGGAAAACGAGCTAATGACATAATTTCGGAGTTGTGAATGTTACACTCACTGGCTACATCATAGACAATGACTGCAACTGATGAGTCTCTTATATAACTTGGAATCAGACTCCTAAATCTCTCCTGCCCAGCAGTATCCCTGAAATGTTAGAGAAAACGTTAAGCGGAATATGGCATAACATAATACGAGTACTATTAAATGAAAGCTTGACGCGAACTAGATCTTTTTAATTCAACCAAATAGTTTTAACTGGCCTAGGATGAAAACTCACCAAAGCTGTAATCGAACTGTTCTGTCTTCCAGATACATTGTTTTCGACAAGAAATCAATGCCAATGGTGGCCTGCGTAACCAATAACACATCAAAATTCGGTACTCTCGTAGACATTTAACGGTTATATATTAGACGTATGCAATAGCTCAACCATCGATTTATACGCTATACATTTAACACAAAAGCACGGCACCTAGGAAGGAGGTGATTTTCTAGATTCCTAATAACGGTATTCGGTTGTCAAAAGACGATTTCATTATATATATATATATAATTAACATAAAATAACAACCTCCATCATTTGATTAGCACGATAATTACATATCCGGATAAACATATTCTATCCATGATGTTAATAACAAATATACATGTATGTATGTAAAAAGCTTATAGTCATGAAACATACATATATATATATATGGATTAAATTGAATTCAAAAGAATGGATTATTAAAATATATATATATATATTCAAAATACCTGATAGGTGGTATCGAATTTGTCATACATGAATCTGGTAATAATACTGGTTTTACCAACGGATTGATCTCCCAGAAATACGAGTTTGTATTTCGCTAGAGGTGACACCCCCGCCATCTCTTTGATTGTTTTTCTAAAAAAATTTATAAATTTTGTATTTTATTTTTGAAATTGATATTGATATGATTGATCCAACAGTTTTCTGTGTTGTTGTTGTTGTTCAGATCAGATGAGAGCAGATCTGAATCTGAATCTGTGAGGAAATATTATGTTCGAAAGACAAGGAGAAAAGGGGGAGAATTCAAGGAAACGTGGGTACGCCTTCGTTTGTTTCTTTTGTTTTCATTTAACTTTTCTTGGTCCAAAGGGGCTATTTTAGGTCCAAATGGGAGAATTCAATGGAAAAAATATTAATAAATCAAACTCATATAACTAAAAATCAATTTAAATTTTAAAAATTTAACATTTCACTGATTTTCTTTCTTAATCTTGCCTCTTGATTTTTCCACATGTTACCATCTTATTATTAGATATATCTTTAAACACAATAATTAGATTAATTTATCATTATCTTTTTTTTAACTGACATTTGAGTGTCATATCTTTACTAATCTCAAAAATTTTTATATATCTTTAAAAATCCTTTAATTTTTACTCTCAACCATACAAACATCCTAACATATTTTTAAATTTTCTATATACAACAAAGAAATAGTATTAGAGATAGCGTATAGATATGCCCTTAGGTAAGGACATATATTAAAAAAATCTTTAATTTGGACAATTTTCATTGACAAAGAATTTCCATGGACAACTAAAGGCACCTAACTGACCTAAGGGCACCAAAGACACCCCATTAGAGATAGTCTTACTCTACGAATTTACTTACTATAGGGATGAACTTATGATGTAGCGGTCATAGGGTAGCAACGACGAATATATACTGACGTCACCGGCGAATATTTGCAGCTGTTAGTGTAAATGTAAAAGGGTAGTCATTTTAGGAACTAAGAGGTGGTTGTAAGTTAATTTCCTTAAAGATATCTTTAGTCGACCAGATAAGTATGTTGATGAGGAATAATTTAAATACGTCAACCTTGTAATTTGGAAAAACCAAGAAAGGAAGAGATTGATGTTTTATGAAGTAGTATAAAAGTATAGATAAACATTTATTCAAAAATATAAGCAATTCTTTAAATAATGATGAAGTGGAAAACTCCGGGTTTAAATGTTTGATTCATACTCTTCACAAAATCGAACATCTTATTTTATTTTTGATAGAACTAGAAGTAGCATTTCTACTTTAATGAAGTAAATCTCTCAATATCTCAACCTCCCCAATACTTGTTATTCATACTCATAGTCCATGAAAATCGGTATTTGAAGTTACTTATTGTTTATTTATTTAAAATGACAAGCAATAAATAAATAAGCATAACAATGAGTAATGGGTGCTAGATTTTACTTATTGGTTCATTTTAATAATTTAAGTAATAAGTTACGATGCAGAAGTTGTAAAAAATGTGTAAAGATATTTGTATAGTTGAAATTTAATAATTTTTAGAAAAAAATTTGTAAGAATTTTAAAAATTTGTAAGGATAAAAGTCGACTAAGCCATTGAGGACGCTTAAAAAAATCCGTATTATTGAAGATAGTTTTAGATTACTTTTGAGATTTTATTTTCTTATGTTTTGCACTTTATACTTTTTGATATGTTTTTGTAACACCCAGAATTTCATTGAATTGGAATAGTTACATCTAATCGGTATATAAAATCAGCACGGTTAGATAAATGGTTAACAAATTTCCCTCAAGAGATAGAAATCAAAGGTGTTATCCCCATGCGCTGCAAAGACCGGTCCTTTTCTATCTTCGATAAAACTTGGAATTAGCCTCTCTACTGTCGTGATAAAGGTAAGACTGTCTACATCTTAACCTCCCCAATACACCATTGAGGTATTGAGACCCAAAACTCATAAGATACGACATTGGATGTTTACTTTCTATCTAATCCGTGAATTAAAATAGATAATGATATTACAATGTTTACTATGCTTTAAATATAAAATGTTTTAATATGCATTAAACATGTAAAAAACTCATCAAAATCCATATGAAAATCGTGATAAAATACCAATGTTTGAAATGCTTTAAAATGTAATGTTTTGTGTGACTGGTTTTGTGTATATTTAGGTCTAAACTCTAGTACGTTATGATATAGATAATTTGCCACTCCAAATTATGTACCTGAAATACTGAATGGTATTGCAAGAATAATGTCTATCATTCCAATCTAATCTTTCCTTTGCAAAAAAAATGAGCAACTTCATAGAGTTTCTTCGCTTTGCAAAACTGAAACATATAGATGTGGAAGGACTGATATTTTTGCATTCAAAATTTCAATACTGCCAGTGTTACATCTCAAAAGAAGTTGAGACGAACAAACAGAACAGAAAGACTTGAGTTACCTCGATAAAGCAAGATCATCCATGACTTATTAAATTGATAAAATAGCCCATTTATATAATATTCCCATACAAACTCCGCTAGAAAACGAACAAAAAGGCTATCTAGTCGTAAACTTTCGCCAGGAAATTCCGTCCCAAACACCTAGAGTGCATAATGATTAGTGACTAAAACCAGGAGGGCAAGAAAAATCTACCTACCAGAAGACCGCATGCTAGTCCAAGGAAACTTGGATGTGGGGTTGGTAGTGGTGGTGCCATTGATTCTTGGGCGGTCTTGGGCTCCATGGCGCACCCTGCCACCATAACCAGTCGGTTTCTTGACTCCACTTCCGTCAAGCCAATGTGTCTTCTTCGTTTCATCACCTTCAACAATGGTGGATTTAGACTGCTTGCTCATGTTCTTTTTTTCCTCTTCAATCACACGAATTGGGTACAAATCTGGTGATATAGAAAGTGGGTTTCTCAAAGTAACATATGCTTTCTTGTAATCGGGTTTTGCAATTAAAAGTCCACCTCTCTTTTTCCTCTTCCCGTCCATGTTAAGGGTTCTAACCTCATCGACTTCAAATCCATATAGTGATTCCAAGACTCGCTTGATCTCAATCTAAAAGAAGAATCAACAAACACATTAGTTGGATCTGATATACAACATGATATGGAGAAATATGGCAAAAATAGATGTTCTTTATTTGGGGGTGGGGCACCTTTGTAGCAGAGGGGATGGTTTTGAGAGCAATTTCAGTGATGTTGGAGAAAGAAGTGGGCATAAGAAGCTTAATCGGAAGATTAGCAAAGTTAACCACTCTTCTTCCTACTCGACTTCCCATCTTTTAGAATAGATTCCCTAAAAAAAACAAGTAATAAACCAAATTCAGTTGGGCACATAATAAAATAAACTACATGTTCAAATATAAGCAGAGTTGAGAACAGGTCCTCAATTCGAGAAAACCCAAAAGAATACATTAATAAAGATCAACGGAATTAGAACCTGAATAGTAGTCAAATGGGCAATAATTTAACAGTATATCATAATGAATACAGGTCAAACATGTCGAAATTGTTACCTCTCTTTATGTCCATTTTTTAAATAGGTTTCATAATTACCGAATAAATGACACATAATAGTATCATATACAATAGATCAATTTAAGTATAAGTAATTGCCTAATGCATGCATAGCTCTAGCATAAATCCAATAAGTAATTATCATCAAGCCTGTAAAATTTGTGTGGTTACTAATGAGCACATGAAAACCAGGCTTTATCAATGATGGGATTATTCAATGCTGCAGTTGGTTGTGTTTATTGGTGCACCCCCTTGTAAGACTATGGTGAACTATTACAGCAGTGAAGGTGAAAGCCCGGTGAAAGGCCTGTCGGTGATCTCCATCACCAAGGTGAAGTGCATGTCTTCTTTCTCTCTCATTTATTTCAATTTGAAGAAAAGGGGTTAAAAATAGAAAACAGCCGCTATTCTGCTACGGTGCTACCCACTTGGCCACTTTACAACTTTTTCATTTTTCCCTTTTTTTCTTTTGAGTATTGATAACAAAATATATGCTGGATGTAAGGTAATTAATAACACATAGACTATGGTTGCTCACTTGCTAGTTAAATAATATATATTACTGATATAAAGTAATTGTGTTTAACAAACTAAGTATTAAACATATAGATATAATAACAGATGGGTTGCATAGATGACATTATATTATACGGAAGTTAAAGTAAATGAACCAAAACAATGATAATCAAAACAAAGAAAAGGCAATTCACGTTGATGGATATAACTAGAGGTGATAAAATGGGCGGGTTAGGTCATATTGAGTAACAACTCCAAATGGATTCAGGCCAGTAAGCATACCACATTAGATTGGATCCATCAGTTAATAACTAAGAGGGTGTCTGGGATTGCGTTATAAAGTATTTATCTAATTATTACATTTGTAAAACGCAAATAATCTAAAAAAGTGTTTGTATGAAAAAGTGATTATTGGCTACGAAAACGCAGTTTTGAAGAAGCATGTACCGACATGCTTTTTCAAAACGCAGTTTTGAAAACGTATAATCTATTTCAAAAACTCAGATTTTGTTTTGTAATCGCAATCCCAAACACCCCCTAATATCTCATGAACTTTGTGAACAACCAATACATAATAAAAAATTATTTTTATTGCTAAAATATATATCGAATCTCAGATATTCATATGACATTAACTGAACATGGTATAGTTAAGGTTCTATATTACTGAATGAAAGCATTCATACACATAACACAAATCTCTTGATTAAGCAACAGGGAAACATTAACAACTTGCTTTGCATTTAATTGACATAAACACCCTATGCCTACACCAAAACGAAGGAGTTAAAATAACCTAACTTGGAAGAATTCATTCCATTTTATTCCTACCTACATACTTACAAGAACCAAACTTCGAATTCAGTCTTTCGCACCTTATAGATATAAGAAATTTCACTTTCAGTTGCACTAGGATTAACCATACTCAGGAACACTTTAGATCGGCTTGAGCTTGATTCGAATAGCTCAAAGATATCTAATAAAGGATATAACTTTGAAAAATGAGACACATTTCAAGTGATGTGTAAACTTCGGTTGAGCCCACATAGCTCCAGAAGTTTATATTTATATAGACACATATTATACAATGCTCTTTAAAACTCTATAAAATTTGAGTGATTGAGTCTGGCTTGCAACTTGCAAGTGCTTTGAGCTTCAGATTTAACTTTAAGGAACTCGAACAAATGCTTAAATTCAATATTGTAACAGTAAATAAAAATGTATTGTAACCCTAAATGATATTAGTATAAAGGCAGGTTGTTTAATCATGATACGTCTGTTTTCGCTATGACTATGAATCCAAAACTTATATGTGTCCTATCAAAATACATCACAGAAATATATATATATATATATATTCACTTTTCCATATATATATATATATATAAGCTACCAGTAATCTATAGATGATATTACATACAACTTCCTAAGTGTTGATGCAAATCGCAAAGAATAGCCTCATCGAAATGAAAATAAAGCCCTAATTTTAAAGATATACATATAACAATCAAAAGAGAACGTATAAAAAGTAAATATATACATAAAAAGCTGACCTGAAATGTATTATACGAAAATGAAGATGATCGATTGAGTGAGTGAGTGAAGAAATTAAGGGAGAGAAGCGGCTACAAAAGGTTTGTGTTTTTGACCCCGATTTGTTTTTTTTCTTTTTTTTTGTTACTTTCTTATTTGGGCCGGTCTATACAATTGGTCCATTGGATTTGGAATTTTAGATCACTTCACTTGTATTTTTTTAAAGGTTCCAGTATTATGTTATCCTAATTGAGTCTACGTTAGAGAGTCTTCTCACCTCTTGCCTGTATCCAGAAAAAAACTCCCTACCAATCTATTCGAAGGCACAACAATTAATAGCATTAAACTCTATTAATTGTAACACCCGGACTTTCATAGGTTATACTTTACCACAATGTAAATATATAGGTAGATGTACCAATTTCTAAGGTATAATGATCACAGTTGACAATGTAAATGCCATATTTTATGGAATGTAAAACCTGGTGATTATACTAAAGTATTTGTAAAATGATTTCAGATTTTCTTTTGTTTTTTTTTTAAAAAGAACTCTTAATTTAAGTCTTTAACATGTTTTATTTAAATATAAACTATTTTAAAAGATTTTGTTTTGAGTTTGTTTAGTAATATTTTTTTCCTTTGTGGTTTCAGCTCTATATGGAATTCGGGCTCATCGTAGTTGTTGCAGTCAATGGAATAAAACCTAAACCATGGGCATTTTTGAAGTCGTTCGCCATTGAAAACATCAATTTAAAATCAAGCAATTTTTTTTTTGGATAGGTTGAATTGTCATATTGGTCTAAAGAACTGCCTTTTGATTCCAGTTAAGATTGTAAAAAACTTGCTCTTGTTAGAAGTAATCATCGAACCTTGACTTGTCTCAAATAACAAAAATATAAACTACTTAGATCCAAATCTTGTTTTAACCTATAATATGTTTATAGTTTTATAATGAAAGTGAGATTTTTTTCCTTAAAACTATTGAGTTTGCTCATTTTCTTATATGTCTATGCTCCTTAGAATTTGAGGATCTCCCTCCTAGTTTTTTCAAACAAGACTAGTGAACTTCCAAAACAATATCTATCATTTATTAACTACTTTAAACAAGGCAGGGGAACTTGTAACTCGGGGTTGGATCGGTAAAGGGGGAGTTAGGAATTTTTAAAAACTCATAATGGAATCGGGGAGAACTCGGATTGCCTTTTATATAGGAAAATCAATTTTTTGAAATTATATATATTTAAAAAAAAATAGGCTATAAACTTGAAAATTAAACATAACTGTTTAAAAAGATAAACATAATACTTCAATGTTCAAACTTAATTGTTCAGAAACATAAACGTAACACTTGAAAAAATTTAAAGTTTGACCGAGTTCTAACCAATTCACCCAAGTTTTGACCGATTCATCGGAGTCTCCCGAGTTTTGACCGAGTTTGACATATGTTGACCCAAGTCTAACCCGTTGACCACTTTTAGGCTGAGTCTTGGCCTAACTCGACCCGTTTAGTCGTCGATTCCGAGTCTGAGCCCGAGTTCTCACCCGAGTTGGCCAAGTTTTACAACCTAGACTTTAAATATCTTTTCCTAAATACCTATAATATACTCAATGAAATTATTACAACATACATCCTCTAACTCTTAGAATAACTTCATCATCCCTTTGGTCATCAGTTATTTTATATTAATAACCAGTTAACCACATTAATACCGCCACTACCCCCATCTCCATTAGCGCCACTACCATCACCTGTCGTCAGTGGCGGATCTTAATATTTTTAGCGGTGGGGGACAAATTTTTTTTCCCCATCGCTATTTTCCGGGTATTATATTATGGTCATGCAATACACTTAATCGGGTCGGGTCAAACAAAAATAACACTAATAATCTAAGTTTTACATTACAACAAAAAACTACAAAAGACTTGTGAATATACCAAGAGAAAAGGCGTTGGATTGTAGATTGTGGGAGATATACCTTATTACGTGGATTGCGGATTGTTGGCTAAAACATAAAATTACGAATGGACTAAGTGAATTGTGGGTTATAAAAACTAAAAAGGTAAATTTTATTTTTTTCTAGAGCCTAAAACTCAAAAAAAGGAGGAAGACCTTATTACGTGGATTGTGAATTGTAGGCTAAAATATAGAATTATGAATGAACTAAGTGAATCGTGGGTTATAAAAATTAAAAAGGTAAATTTTATTTTTTCTTGATCCTAAAACTCAAAAAAGGGAGGAAGACTGATATGTCCATTTATATGCATATTTCCATATTGTTTCTAAGTCGTTTTAAGCTTAATTATGTGCAAATTATATGTATATTCGATGCTTTGATGGTATTGTTAGTGATTTCAAGCTTAGAACAGGTACATTGGCTAGAAATAGCATTTGGAAGGATAAAAGATGCATTAGGATGATTCTTAGACGAGTACGAGTGAAGACGAGTTGAAAAATACAAGTTTTGCGAAAACTGGAAGCTTGTGCGACACACAAAATGGGCATGCGGCGCACAGAAAAGTGAGATTTTGGACAGGGAATTTGGCAATTGTGCTTGTGCGGCGCACAGGAGAGGCGTGCGACGCATAGTGGGCATAGAAAGTCTGAAATATGGAAATTTGAGGTTTTGTGCGGCGCATAAACAAGGTCGGCTGAAGGGTTTTTGATTTTTCACTATAAATACAAGACCATAACCCTCCCATTCGATATACAATCACCTCTAGTCGATTTTAGGGTTCTTTGGGGCAATACTCAGCAGCTTTTTCGTCCATCAAGGTCCAAGGGTTGTTCGTGAGCTTCAAGGCATTCGGTTGTCGATTTTCTTAGCATTTACTTGTTTTCTATACATTGGTACAATATGTTCTTCTATATTTTTACTCTTTGTGCTTTGTTTATGATTATGAATAACTAAATCTTTAATCATCTACTAAGATGAAGTGACACAATTGAATGATGGTTGCACTATTTTTATAATTCAAGTTGATTTGATTTAACGTTGTGTCGTAATCTTAGCTTATTAATTCTTTGTTATTTAACTCTTAATTGCGGATAGTTTTTGCATGATCTTAGTGGTAACTTAGGTTGTGTAAAAGTTATTTTGATTGCTTGGTCAGAAGAGATTGTTTCTATGACGGGTACGGTAGAAAGTAATTAATAGTTAATAAGAATTAACGGGTTAATGGTTGGGTACAATCAATAGACACAATTGTTATCTAAATAACCAAAATAATTAGTTCACTAGGAAAGTTATGAAAGGCGTCTCGGGGTACCGGTCTTAGTAATGAAACTAGTTAATTAAGGGAATTGAATAAAGTAACGAACTTGACGGGTACGGGGTGAGTCTTTGTTTAATTCTCGGTTATTAATTAACATATTTGAATTGGTTCTTCATTTAAGTGCAACCTAAATAAGTTGTGTTATGGAGTCGAAGTAGATGATCTTTTAATTAATATTGATGTTAAAATTTCTCTTTTAAATTAATTCTACGGAATTACTAACTTTTTCAAATTAACTAACCGCTTTCAAAACCAAGGTGACGGGAGTCCTTAAATCCAAAACTCTTTTTAAAACTGCATTAAACTCTCTTGCTCTTAATCAGTCCATGTGTTCGATTCTGGACTTACTGATAGCTTTACTATATATGATAAGGTACACTGCCTGTGTGTAAAAGTCTAACTATTAGTATTTTCTTGTTTATAAATTTAAGACTAGATTTTACACATCAAGTTTTTGGCGCCGCTGCCGAGGACTAATTTAAGAGCTTTAGTTTGAGATTTCGTAGTTGATCCTTTCTTGTACTCAAGTGCAAGAAAGTTACTTGCTTTCTTAGGTTAATTTTCAATTTTTAGTTTTACTTTTCTGTTTTGTTTAGTTTGTGTAACTTGGTACGTTTTACGGTTTTCTTTGTTTGTGTTTTCAGGGTTTGTTTCTTAGTTGATGACCACAAGGGCTGCCGGTATACCACTAGTAAGTCATCAATCTAATCCGGGAAAGACGAAGAGACAAGGAAAGAAACCTTCTAAAACCGTTAACCTTTCACCTAGCAAAATAGATTCCTTAAACTTAAACGTTGAAGCCGAAAGTTCCACACCACCAGAAAATAAACAACCAACTCCACCGAAAACTTCACCTAAAAATTCACCAAATTCAACACCAAACTCCACTCCACCCTCTACACCTTCTACTACACCTAGAAACATGGCCGAAGACATGGTTTATCCGTTTGATAGGACTATTGGGGAAAGTACTCGAGTCATTGCACCTAATAGGGGCTCGGCTATTCGTCCTCCAACCACCGCTCCAAATTTCAATGTCAAAGGTAATCACTTGTCTCGGGTTGAAGAAAATCAGTTTGACGGGGTTGTTAAGTGGGATCCATATGATCATGTGGAGAAGTTTGAAAAGGTTTGTCGATTGTTCAAGTATCGGGAGACTCAAATGCCACATGTTAAGCTTGAATTGTTTCCGTTATCTCTTATGGGAGAGGCGGCAAATTGGTATAAGAATCTCGATGACAACATATTTGAAACATGGGAAGAGTTGAGGGAAGGATTCATTGAGCGGTTCTTTCCGGCTCAATTGGTTGAGACAATGAAGTTGGAGATTCGGGCGTTTAAGCAACTTAGTGGTGAGGATTTGGTAGATGCTTGGAAAAGATTGAAGGAATTGATGAGAAATTGTCCCGGGCATGGTATTCGATTGAATGAGCACATTCTTATTTTGTTTCGGGGTTTAGATAGCCGTACTCAAAGGGAATTAGATTGGGCTTGTTGAGGTAACATTAATAATGTCACTTACAACGAAGCCTATAAGATTATGGAAGATATGGTTCGTACTAGTGTGATTCGAGAAGCGGGTAGGACTAAACCGGATCTTGTGAAAACGGGAAGAAGAAGTGTGGCTCGGGTTGATAGTGGGGGAATTAATGATGTTGTGGCTAAAATTAAGGCTTTGGCAAGTCACATGGATACGCAATTTGCAAGCATAGATGGTAGGTTTGGGTTGATTGAAAATGATTTGAAGACGGCGGTTGCGGGTTGTGATATTTGTGGTGATAGGCATTACACGGAAGATTGTGATAAAGCACCACGGAATGAGGAAGTTGATTATGTTCAAAATCAATATCAACCACCGTTTGCAAATCGAGGGTTATTTCAAAGGAATGGAGCTTATCAAAACCCAAGGTAATTCTAATTCTAATTTTAATTCTAATGGTGCAGGGAATTATAGGTCCACATTAGGAGCTTCATAGCAAGGAAGAAATCAAGGAGGTCCTTCGGTTCAATCGGTTGCAGTTGTTGATCCTAATGCCAAACTTAGGGATCTTGTGAAGAAGTTTATGGTTGATCAAGACAAGAAGAATGAGAACTACAGAACTGACATCACCGCTTTGAATGACAAGATGAATCAAAATATAAAAAGTCTACAAGCGGCCATCAAGGATTTAGGAGTGAGGCTTGATAGAATGGGTAATTCTAATCGTCAACAAGGATCTTTGCCAAGTAATACCCAACAAAATCCTAAGCCTTCCGGTTCGAATGATGGAGGTAATAAGTATCAACACCCTAATGTTAGGAATGAGCATGTAAATGCCATTACTACTCGGTCGGGTAAGGTAATTAATTCTCCTATTTCTCCTCCTATTTCTAGTGCTACTAATGTTCCTACGCAGGTTGATAGTGAGGACAAAGAAGATGAACAAGTTGATGAAGAGATTGTGATGGAGCCGAACCAAGCCGTGAAACCACCGGCCGTTCCATCTACATCTACTACACCGGTTGCTACACCGGTAGCTAAACCGACGGTTGATGAGCCTCAAGTCAAGCCATATAAGCCTAAAGTTCCTTTTCCTCAAAGATTAAAGAAGGATAAACTCAAGGAACAATATGGTAAGTTTGTAGACATGATTAAATCGGTTTATATTAATGTGTCTTTGGTTGATTTGCTTTCAGGGATGCCGAATTATGCTAAGTTTATCAAGGATCTTGTGACGGATAAGAGGAAGCTAGAGGAAGCTAAGGCTACTTTCCTCAATGCGGAGTGTTCGACAATTGTGCAAAATCAAATCCCTCCTAATCTTGAAGACCGAGGGAGTTTTCTAATTACTTGTTCTCTCGATGCTAAGCTTACTTGTGATGCTTTGGCCGATATTGGTGCAAGCATTAATTTGATGCCTTTTTCGGTTTATAGGCGATTGTCTTTAGCGACTCTTAAGCCAACTCGGATGAGCATTAGGCTCGCCGATCATTCATTTCAATATCCTATGGGGATTGCGAAAAATTTGTGTGTTAAAGTAGGCCATATTGTCTTTTTGGCCGATTTTGTTATGCTTGAGATGGAAGAGGATGCCAAGGTTCCTCTTATTTTAGGCCGACCTTTCTTGTATACGGCCGATGCCATCATTCGTGTTAAGGATAAGATTATTTTGTTAGGCATAGGAAATGATAGAATTTCGTTTTCAATTGATAAAGCTTTGCAACATCCTTATTCTACCGATGATTCATGTTTCAGGATTGATGTAATCGAAGAAGATGAAGCTTTGGAAATGGAATTGATAAGTTTCTTGGACACAGATGAAGGAGAAGCTTTGCTTGCTTGTAGTGAAGAAGAGCAAGTGATGGTTGCGGACATGGTAAGAGAGATTATGGAGGTAAGCACGGATGAAACAACACCGAAAGATGAGACTTTTGAGGAAATTGAGAGGGATGGTTTGAAGATTGAAACTTCGGTGGACAATCCACCAACCGATTTGGAGCTCAAGCCACTTCCCGAACACTTGGAATATGCATTCCTCGAAGGTAAGTCACTTTTTCCTGTTGTCATATCGTCATCACTTTCGGATGATGAAAAAGGTAAGTTAATGACTGTGTTGAAGGCTCATAAAAGAGCCTTTGCTTGGCATACAACTGACATACCCGGAATTAGCCCCGAATTTTGTAAACATAAGATTAATTTGCATGAAAATTTCAAACCAAGTGTTCGAAGGCAAAGAGGCTAAATCCGAATATGAAAGATGTCGTTAAGAAAGAGATAATTAAACTTTTAGATGCTGGAATTATTTATCCTATCTCTAACAGTCCATGGGTAAGTCCGGTCTATTGTGTACCAAAGAAGGGGGGAATGATTGTTGTCACTAATGAACATAATGAACTTGTACCTACTAGAACGGTTACCGGGTGGCGGGTGTGTATTGATTATAGGAAGTTAAATGATGCGACCCGTAAAGACCACTTTCCTTTACCCCTCATTGACCAAATGCTCGAACGGTTAGCCAGAAACGAGTATTTTTGTTTTCTTGATGGTTTCTCCGGGTACTTTCAAATACCCATTAATACCAACGATCAAGAAAAGACGACCTTTACATGTCCTTTTGGCACGTATGCTTATCGTAGGATGCTATTTGGATTGTGTAATGCTCCCGCCACCTTCCAAAGGTGTATGATCGCGATATTCCAAGACATGTTAGAAACATCTATGGAGGTTTTCATGGATGACTTCTCGGTCTTTGGTGACTCTTTTGACAAGTGTCTTTCCAACTTGGATAAGATGCTTGAGCGATGTGAGCGGGCACACCTTGTTCTTAATTGGGAAAAATGTCATTTTATGGTTAAAGAAGGCATAGTGTTAGGTCATAAGGTGTCTAGTTTGGGGATTGAGGTAGATAAGGCTAAAATTGATGTTATTGCTGGGTGTTAGAAGTTTCTTAGGTCATGCCGGGTTCTACCGTAGGTTTATTAAAGACTTTTCTAAGATAACCCGACCTATGACTCATTTGCTTGAGAAAGATGTGCCTTTTGAGTTTAATTCGGATTGTTTGAAGGCATTTGTTTTGTTGAAAGATTGTTTGACTCACTCACCCATTATGGTTTCTCCTGATTGGTCTCAACCTTTTGAACTAATGTGTGATGCAAGTGATTTTGCAGTTGGAGCTGTTTTAGGACAACGAGAAGGTAATCATTTTCGTCCTATTTACTTTGCTAGCAAGACTCTTAATAGTGCTCAACAAAATTACACCACTACTGAGAAAGAGTTGCTTGCGGTTGTTTATGCATTTGATAAGTTTAGGTCGTATTTGGTGCTTAGTAAGACCATTGTTTTTACCGATCATTCAGCCCTAAAGTACTTGTTTGCTAAACAAGATGCTAAGCCTCGTCTCATACGTTTGGTTTTACTTTTGCAAGAGTTTGATATTGAGATAAAGGATAAGAAAGGGGCTGAAAATTTAGCGGCCGATCATTTGAGTAGGTTAGAGGATCCTCACCGTAAGGAAACAAAGGGGGATGATATTGATGATGCATTCCTGGATGAGTCTTTGATGAGTATTGAATCTAATGTTCCATGGTATGCAGATTTTGCTAACTATCTTGTTGCTGGGGTACTTCCAAAAGGATGGACAAATCAACAAAGGAAAAATTTCTTTTCCGATGTTAAGCATTATTATTGGGAAGAACCCTATTTGTTTCGTGTTTGTGCAGATGGAATGATCAGAAGATGTGTTGCGGGTGGAGAAACTCGTTTGATTTTGGATGGATGTCACCGAGGGCCAATCGGTGGTCATTATGGACCAATTGTTACTAGTAAGAAAGTGTTTGATGCAGGTTTTTATTGGCCAACAATTTTCAAGGAAGCTCAAACTTTGGTGGATACTTGTGATGCGTGTCAACGTCAAGGGAACATCACAAAAAGAGATGAGATGCCCCAAAACTTTATCCAGGTTTGCGAAGTTTTTGATGTTTGGGGTATTGATTTTATGGGACCCTTTCCGCCTTCAAATAAGTGTCTTTACATTTTAGTGGCGGTTGATTATGTGTCTAAATGGGCCGAGGCTAAGGCCTTGCCAACGAATGATGCAAGGGCAGTGATAAATTTCTTGAAACATATGTTTTGTCGTTTTGGTTGTCCTAAGGCCTTAATAGGTGATCGTGGAACTCATTTTGCGAATCACCAACTTGCTAAGGTGTTAGAGAGATATGGTGTTCATCATCGTTTCTCTACTTCTTATCACCCGCAAACAAGTGGCCAAGTAGAAAATACGAATAGGGCATTAAAACGAATTTTAGAGAAAACCATAGGTGGAGATTTCTTTAGTTATTCCACACCGGTGAGAGAGGAGACTAGAGGTCATACGGGTATGGGCACTCCTCATGTTACTCCGGGTGATGATTGGTTTGCTGTTGAGCGTAATCCTGATGGTGCTGACAGTGTTCCCTCTGTGTTCCCTGATCCTCGATTTTGATGATGTGTTGGTGATGAGATGGCGGTGCGGGATTCCGTGGGCATTTAGTCATCATGATTATATTTGGTTCACTTTGGTAGACGGTTATTGGAACATTGCACATTTTACTTTTCGATTTGGTTGTAATGCCCTTTGTTGGCACCCATAACATTTTACTTTTTCCGTATTTAGGGTAGTTTATTTGGTTATGTAGGGTAAACGCTAAGTATGGGGGGGGGGAGGTTGGTTGGTTATTTCATTTGACTAATTTCTAATGCTTATTATGTTTGAGTTTGTTTTGGTTGTGTTTTATGCTTTTGGAGAGGAGTAATTCATATGCATATGCTGGCAGTAAGTTCAGCGCCCATTCATTGTGACGATTCTACCAAGCATACAAACATTTACCAACATCCGGCAAGTTTTCGTAATTCTTTTCTTTTCTTTTTATTTTTCTTTTACCTATTTCCCATAGATTGCCTTTAGTTCATAGTACAATGAGGACATGGTACAACTCAAGTATGGGGGGTAGGTAAATAGGAAAAAGCTGGGTGAAATTGAGACTTTTTGATGAGATTGAGTAGATTTTTAACTTTTGATTGCTTGTCCTATAGTTGAATTACTTTGTCACCTAGATTTAATCATATTTTAGTAAGTAATTGAGCTATATTCCTTTGGTTAAAATTTTTAAATTGTGAAATGTGTTTTGAATGATCGTTAAGGCAAATCCATTCGGGATTGATTACATGACTAGCACACTCTACCACAAAACACCAAAATATACCCAAATATGTGAGATCTTGATTCATTTAGAGATTTGATAGGTGTTACGGTTTTGGTTTAGTTGCCTTGTAAATTTGTCCCTCTCATAGGCTTTTGGATTTATCCGGAAGTAAGAGTCTTTTTTAGAGCTTTGAACTATGACGTGCAAGTTTGAAGTTAATTTATTCCATTTCCGCTTTTCTTTCTTTGATATGAGTGTGCCGGTGATTGCGTTGATTCTAGAACTTGTCTTAGTTGATCGTCCCGTAGTTTGTTAGATGATAAAGAGGTAAATTTAGGATTAAACCCTTTTCCTTTGTTTATTCACCCTTTGTTATGTTTATTATTGTTAAACCATGTTTGTGTGCAAGTGTTTAAGTAGCTAATCACATTGGTTAGTGAATTTCCCTTGTTAAACCCTTGTTGCACTTATTTTTAGTGCAAGATACACTTAGAAAACTTGTTGAGCCTAACCTTTTCATTTGTGTTAAATCCATTTAAATTTGTAACTTATCCTCCCCATACCGATAGTCGAAATCCTTGGATGGTCATTAGTTGCCTATACTAGTTGGATGGTTTGGAGTTGTCTTGGTTGTGTCGGGTTGGTATATTTCTCTATTGGGGGTAGATTGATTTCGTCATGATTATGGATTAAGTCTAGATTGTTCTAATTAGTAAGAGTATTGATTTGTCATTATGTTTCAAAGTTCAAAAAGGGGTACCAATTAGACAGGGTAAAAGTAGTTCATTAAAAAGAAAAGAGAATGAAAAGAATGAAAAACAGAAAAAGATAAAGAAAAAGAAAAAAAAAAGAACTTGGACTGTCATTTGGTATTTCCCTCATTTTTGGCAAATCAATGTAGAGTTGGTATATAAGTTTAAACCAACAAAATGTTCTTTGATTGATTATGTTCTTCATAAGAAATTGGCATGTTCGTTTAAGCCAAAATTTGGTAAGATATGGTGGTTAGAAGTCGTTTGAAGGTAATACACCACAATGGTGTCGGTTTTTATCGGTCTATTGGGGGAGTAGTGTCGGGAGAACGTCTTTTGGGTTGTGGATAGATGACAACTAGTGATATGGGTTGTGTTAGATTAGACTATATGTAAAACTTTGTTAATTGTTTCTGTTATTTCCTTTTAACACCAATTATATCCTTAAATTCTCATACACATTGTTAAATACCCTTGTAAGCCTTTGTACATTTCAACCATGTTATTTACCTCTTTTGATAGACGTTATATGGTGCTTGCGCCATGGCGACATAGGGACGATTCTATTACAAGCCTATGGTTAAAATATATGCATCACGACTAGGCTTCGAGTGATTGATATGATATTTCAACCCAATAGTTTGTTAGTTGGAGAAAGTTAGTTGAGATGTTCTTCTTTCATTTGATTAAAGTGCTTAGTCATGTTTTCGAGGCTTATGAATCATTCAAGTATTGTCAAACATTTCAATTTTCCATTTAAGATTAAAACTGCTTAACTATTCTTATGGTTTTGCTTCTTTTTGGATTAATGTCATGTTTTGCAATTGAGAACCAAGGGAATGAATGTTTTAAAATCTGAATTTGCTTGAGGACAATTATATCCATTTATATGCATATTTTCCATATTCTAAGTCGTTTTAAGCTTAATTATGTGCAAATTATATGTATATTCGATGCTTTGATGGTATTGTTAGTGATTTCAAGCTTAGAACAGGTACATTGGCTAGAAATAGCATTTGGAAGGATAAAAGATGCATTAGGATGATTCTTGGACGAGTACGAGTGAAGACGAGTTGAAAAATACAAGTTTTGCGAAAACTGGAAGCTTGTGCGGCACACAAAATGGGCATGCGGCGCACAGAAAAGTGAGATTTTGGACAGGGAATTTGGCAATTGTGCTTGTGCGGCGCACAGGAGAGGCGTGCGGCGCACAGGAGAGGCGTGCGACGCATAGTGGGCATAGAAAGTCTGAAATATGGAAATTTGAGGTTTTGTGCGGCGCATAAACAAGGTCGGCTGAAGGGTTTTTGATTTTTCACTATAAATACAAGACCATAACCCTCCCATTCGATATACAATCACCTCTAGTCGATTTTAGGGTTCTTTGGGGCAATACTCAGCAGCTTTTTCATCCATCAAGGTCCAAGGGTTGTTCGTGAGCTTCAAGGCATTCGGTTGTCGATTTTCTTAGCGTTTACTTGTTTTCTACACATTGGTACAATATGTTCTTCTATATTTTTACTCTTTGTGCTTTGTTTATGATTATGAATAACTAAATCTTTAATCATCTGCTAAGATGAAGTGACACAATTGAATGATGGTTGCACTATTTTTATAATTCAAGTTGATTTGATTTAACGTTGTGTCGTAATTTTAGCTTATTAATTCTTTGTTATTTAACTCTTAATTGTGGATAGTTTTTGCATGATCTTAGTGGTAACTTAGGTTGTGTAAAAGTTATTTTGATTGCTTGGTCAGAAACGATTGTTTCTATGACGGGTACGGTAGAAAGTAATTAATAGTTAATAAGAATTAACGGGTTAATGGTTGGGTACAATCAATAGACACAATTGTTATCTAAATAACCAAAACAATTAGTTGACTAGGAAAGTTATGAAAGGCGTCTTGGGGTACCGGTCTTAGTAATGAAACTAGTTAATTAAGGGAATTGAATAAAGTAACGAACTTGACGGGTACGGGGTGAGTCTTTGTTTAGTTCTCGGTTATTAATTAACATATTTGAATTGGTTCTTCATTTAAGTACAACCTAAATAAGTTGTGTCATGGAGTCGAAGTATATGATCTTTTAATTAATATTGATATTAAAATTTCTCTTTTAAATTAATTCTACAGAATTACTAACTTTTTCAAATTAACTAACCGCTTTCAAAACCAAGGTGACGGGAGTCCTTAAATCTAAAACTCTTTTTAAAACTGCATTAAACTCGCTTGCTCTTAATCAGTCCCTGTGTTCGATCTTGGACTTACTGATAGCTTTACTATACATGATAAGGTACACTGCATGTGTGTAGAAGTCTAACTATTAGTATTTTCTTGTTTATAAATTTAAGACTAGATTTTACACATCAAAGACCTTGTTACGTGGATTGTGAATTGTAAACTAAAACATAGAATTATGAATGGACTAAGTTAATTGTGGGTTATAAAAACCAAAAAGGTAAATATTATTATACCATTAAATTTATTAAACGTATCAAAAGTTTTTAAAAAATAATCCTTGGGAGCCGACTTAATAGATATAAATTATTTTTAGACGAAATACGGATATAATAGTACTACTAAACGAAAAAACGGTTATGGCCCAGGCCCCCACGAGCCCCTAAAGAGAACCGCCATTGACTGTCGTCACCGCCGCCTCTGTTACTGCTGCCACCATCATATTGTCGTCATTGCGTGAGCATGCATCCAATTGATAGAAGTATATGATGTTAAATTAGGGTGATTATTTTCACAATAATACATCATGATATAATTATAATATTAATGTTTTGATTATACTTAAGCGAATATTCTATAAAAAAAACCTTGATAACTTAATTATAAGTGAAATTTAACACTGATAGATTAATATATTCATATAATAATAATAATATGAGGTATGAGAATATAATACTATTATGTATCGTTCATCACATATCCTATATCGTTCATCAACAATTTTTATCAAGTTTTAAATATGATTGATAAATTTTATCGATTTTCCATCATTTCACATGTAAACCTAATGTAATCATCAAAATCCCAACAAGAAAACATGTTGGTCATTTTTGCAAATCAAGAAAAATTGGTTAAAAGTTAGAGTTTGGTTTGAGAAGACAAGGTTCAAGTTTTAGCGAGCACCGAGTTTTATCATTAATTTGTCACTCGCTTATAAGTGGATGAGTTAATAAGTTTTAACCAGATCATGGAGTTTTTGGCCTTAGGGTTTCCGTGTGTCTGAAACAATTGCTAGATTGTGCATATGTTTAGCAATTATACTTCCGCATATGTAGTATCTGACATTGCCTTTCTTTTTTTTTTTTTATAAAAAAAGCAAGTTGTAGGTGTGATGTAGTTTTTTTTGAAAGATGAACTTTAGTGAAAACTTCGTGTCGTGATTTGACAGCGGGAAGTCTAACATACGTTTTCTTAACTGGGTTTGCGCTCCCTCGAAATAGAAATATCTATTTCAAATATCTGATGGTGAAAACCCCCTACTAATCCGTTTGAAAGTACGATAATTAATAAAAGTAAACCCACCACCGAACCTATTGATACTTAAGACAAATGCTCTTAAAGGACATTATATATATACTAAAAACTTATGCAAATGTACAAGTACTTTATGCGTGAAATGTACAAGCATTTAAAGCACATACTAATTTTAACCAAGTTTCGTTTTCACCCCTAAATTTTAACCAATTTTCATTTTAACCCTTAAAATATCTATTTTTTTAAAACTTTTATCCCACATCAAAGTTTCGCTTGTATTTTCGTGACACTAAACTTTTAGGTTCTCATGTTTTCATTAAACAACTTTCACACAGTTACGGGTTTACTTTTAAATATTTGGTCTTTGATTATTTTCATTAATGTACTTTATGCGTGGAATGTACAAGCTTTAACGTTATGCGTAGAATGTACAAGTTCTGATAGCACATAATAATTTTTACCATTTTTCATTTTAACCTCCTAAACTTTCTATCTTTTAACTTTTGCCCCATATTAAAGTTTTTGTTTTTATTTCCTTGACACTAAATTTTTGGGTTCTCATATTTTTATCAACTAACATGCACCATTTGGTTTTGACTATTTTTATTTCTCTTTTTATATACATAACGTTTCTAAATTTGCCCCACATCAATGTTTTCGTTTTTATTTTCTTGACACCGATTTTTTGGGTTCTCATGTTTTCATCAAATAACTTTCACATGGTTACGATTTTACTTTTTAAACATTTGGTTTGACTATTTTCATCCATTTTTTTTAATATAGAACATTTTTAAATTTGCCCCATATCAAAGTTTTCATTTTTATTTTCTTGACACTAAATGTTTGGATTCTCATTTATAATATATTAAAAAGCTATATGAATATACAAGTACGTTATGCGTGGAATGTACAAGTTTTCCATCTTTTACATATAACTTTTCTTACCAAAGAATTTTTGGGTTTTCATGTTTTCATTAAATAACTTTCACATGTTTACGATTTTATTTTTTTCGTGTAAAAAACGTATCCCGCGGCAACGCGGTTATTTCCAAGGCTATAGTTAGATGAAAATAAAAGGAGCTATACACAACTATGAAAAAGCAAGAAGAAAAACCCCGAGTGGTGTCTGTCCTCTTTATCATCATGTAAACATAAACCCTGAATTTTTGTTACATATTGTTATACAATCTGATTCTGATCATCATAAATCAATAATGACGTCATCAAAATCAAAAGCAATAAGAAGTTCAATGAATGATTCATCATCATCATCAGGTGTTAGTAGAAACGTGTGGTTGTATTCTTTATTGCTCACAATTCAGTATGGTGCTCAGCCTCTCATCTCCAAACGCTGCATCGGGTATTATTAATATAATATACATATATATTTTATACAGTTTACAGCTTGTTTGTTTATATTGGTGGTTCTTAAACTTATAGGATTGACTTCCACAATGTGAGATTACTTTTTAGTTGTATAGATTTTAAACTGATTAGACAACATTTCCTGCTGTTAGATCTTAGTTATGTACTTATGTCGAAATACTTTACACTAGGTTTTCAAGTAGGCAAGGTTAAGAGAATTATCGCAATAGATGCGACGATTGGAGAATGTCGAGATGGGTGTGGTTGTATATTTATATATATTGGAGTCGAGAATGTATTGACATTAAGGTCGTTTTTTTTATTGTGCTTTGTTTTACTCCTGCCGGTTATTGGTTTCCCGTTCACCAGTTTCACGAGCAACATGTGAACTCTGACCTCCACTTTTATGCTGCATGTCCCCCACAATATGTCAATAAGCGCCATCAGGACCAAAATATTAGCCCTTTGTTAAAAATAAGTGACTGCAATGGTCAGTGAAAGCTGCCAAAAACAACCACCGGCATATGATAACTTGTCTTGTTTACTCCCATCACCAAACAGTATTTTAGGTCCTCTTTAAGTTTTTTTACTGAGAACATTGTGGCAGCCCTTAGTCATGGCCTTCCAGAGCTTGCCATCAATTATGAAATCTTTACAATCCATTCTTTGGTATGTGCGAAACCTGCATTGCAATTTCTTTGAAGGTCAATGCTTGCTTAGTTGTTGAAAACTAAGGGTACTTGCATAAATGTTGCCAAGAAAAGTTCAAAATACTGAATGTGTTCAAGATTTTCAAGATCTATTTGTTGAAAACTGAAATCTCACTTTTCTAACTTACAACTACATTCTGTTTTTTTTTCATAGCTTCAACTTTTTGAGTATTTTCTATATCAGACATGGAAAACTCTTTGTGTTATTAATCTTAAAAATGTTACAACCAAACGTTTTTTCAAAATTTTCAATGGTTTCCTAAAGACAAAAATAATCGGTGATTTAAAAAAAAATGAAAATGGAAAACTAGAAAAACATTTTTGTAACTTAATGCACCATCAAGGTTTATTCTATGTAATGTTAGAGTCTAGGCGAGCGCCTCTTGCACCTAGGCGCAAAAGGTGGGCGAGGCGCACCTCCGGCGCCTGAAACCCTAGGCCCAAGTCGACCATGAAAAAGGCGGTCAACGACGGTCAACTGTGGTTGTCAACGGCAGTAAAAAAGGTCAAATGGGTCAAGATTCGACCAAATCATTCAAGATCCGGCCAAATCGTGGTAGATCTAATGTTTTCCGACCAAAATGAGTGACCATAGTCTGTTTAAGAAGATGAAAGAGTGAAAATATAGAATGGGGGGAAGAAAAATTATGATATTTTTTATATATGTTTATAATAATTTGAAGTTTTTGGTTGAAAAGTATATATTTTTTGAATGATATTTGGCATTATAACTGACATCTGATTTTTTTTACTATTATTTTTCACTATATATAAATATTTTATAGTGCACTTTTTTTTTTTCCGGGCGTGCGCTTTTTTTGCGCCGCTCGCCTTCGCCCTATTTGGGGTCTTTGCGCTTTGAGTTTGCCTTCGCTTTTGACAACTATGTGTTAGACATGTACAAATGTATTCAAAACCAGAAAATTCAAGAGCAAATGGTCTTTGCAAGTTGAGTTCAAACCTCTCTACTTATCTTCTTAGTTTATTTCTTATATGCCCAGGAATCTTTTCTGTTTCGACTCTCCAAGTGTTATTCACATGATTTCTTCAGGCTTAAAAATATTTTCCTTTTGTGATTAATGTGTTATGGCTCCCCATTTTATTTTTGTAAGTTTATTTCTCATACATCCTAGGTTTACTTGAGTAATAAAGTTCTGTGATCTATAATACCATCCGCAATATATGGAAGATGGGGGAAACTGTATAAAAAACACTTACAATTTATGGAAGTATATTGCATACCCTTCCATTTAGATCATGTACTCACCAACTTAACTTTTATATTTGGATGATTACCAATTGCTTTTCAAAAATTTGTGGCAATTTATGATTGAAATTAGCTAAGTAGTTAATCACTAAAATAGCGGTGTAGCGGTCAAGGTCCGCTATATGCTATATTGGTTATAGCGGTGAGATAGCGGTGGTATAGCGGTAATGAAAATATTATGCAAAATCTATATATATATATATATAATACTTAATACATAATATTTAATAAAAATATCAATTAATACTTTATACTTAATAAGAATAGCAAAAGTCAAGCTTAAAAGTGTCAATATTTGAAACATTAGTTAAAAATTAGTGCTTCTTTCAAGTTTTGGGCAAAAAAATAAAATAAAAACGCTATAGCACTGCTATTTTACCACTCTTTGGACCGCTATAGCACCGATAGCGGTAAAATAGCGCCGCTAATAGCGGGACCGCTATTTTGACCGCTATTTTGGTCGCTATTTTACATCAGGTCCGCTATCCGCTATAGCACTGCTATAGCGCCGCTATTAACTACACAGGAAATTAGGCAAGAGTATGTATTTAATGAATTATGCAATTAGAAAGTTTTGAAATATTGTGGTAGTGAAGAGAACATTTAGTGAAGGATTTGTCAGGTTTTATGAAGGCCTTGGGGCTTATTTAGCTTAGGGCCTGTTTTAGTTGGCTGTTTAGGAAGCCCATTCGGTTTCCTTGTTCACCAAGCAAGAAACCCTAGAATATTCTCTATATATATTCAGGTCTATGCATTGTAATTGTTGTACTGAGCTAATAAAATCCCTAGTTGCAGCCGTGGATTAGTTCACACACATTGTGTGAGATACCACGTTAATTCTCGTGTTAGTTCTTTATTTTTCTGTTTTGCTTCTGCTGTGCAACCTGTTCCTAACAAGTGGTATCAGAGCAAGGTTTGATTCGACTCTGTTTTTTGCTCCTGGCTGCTGTATGTGTCGCGATTAGGGTTCTGTTCTGTTCCTTTGTTCGCTGGTTTTTCTACAGCCGCCGACCTGCTGTTTTTTGGGATCTGTACCTGCTGATTTACTACTGTTTCTTGCTGCTGCTGTTGACCAACTGCTGATTGCTGCTGTTCACTGCTGATTTGCTGTGATTGCGGCTGTTCACTGTTGTTCTGCTGCTGTTTGCAGCCTTCTGCTGCTGCTGTTTGTTGTTAATTTCTGCTAGAACTGCCGCTGCTGATTTTTTTTTGACTCAATCAGATTCTGGGTTTGGTTTGCGGCTGTGTTTTGCCGCTGTTCCACCTGTTCCTATCACCACCAGCCGCCCACACCTTTTGACCTTTTGATTGCTTCAAATCTGGATATATTTTTAAAAAAATATTCTGATTGAGGTATTCTGTTTGGTTGTATTTGTTTGAATTTTGGTCAGTGTTTGCGATTAGGGTTTCTGAATTTTGGGGGTTTTGGTGTTGATTGATTGATTGGAAGATATAAGGTTGTTGTTTGATCAGTTTTTTCTGTTGGATTCTTCTTGACGAGCGTTAATCAACTGTTGAAGCCGGGTAACTTTGATCATTTTTTTCGTTTGTCATTATGGCTGTAGACGGAAAATTTGTGATTGAAAAGTTTGACGGTTCGGATTTTAGTTGGTGGAAGATGCAGATTGAAGCATTACTTGGTCCAAAGGATCTGGACATGTTTCTTGGTAAAAAACCGGAGAAGATGAATTAAGAACATGCAGTTCTTTGGGATACGAAGGATAAGAAAGCCAGAGGAGTTAATGAGTTATTACACTTAGTTTGACGAGAAACGTGGCTTACAATATCATGTCTGAAACCACTGCCAGTGGTATGATGTCAGCGTTGTCAAATATGTATGAGAAACTGTCTGCTGGTAATAATGTATTCCTGATGAGAGAGCTGTTTAATATGAGAATGAAGGAGTGGAGCTCAGTTACCGTGCACGTGCACATAAACAATCTGAATTCTATTCTGTCCAGATTGTCATCTGTGGGAATGAATTTCGATGAAGAGACCAAGGCGGTGGGAACTGACAGGATGACTTTTGAAAAGATTCGCAACTTGGTACTGGGTGAAGACATTTGCTGAAGAAGTGCGAAGGGTGGGTCTTCTTCTGATTTGTTACATGTTGGCAGGGGAAGAAATAATAGCAGAGATAGTGGGAGCAACAAATGGTCAGGGCAGGAGCTCGTCTAGGGCTCGTCCGAGTGTGCGATGTTGGGACTGCAACGAGACTGGACATTACAGGAGTCAATGTCCGAATAAGAATTATCCGAAAAAAAATTCTGATGGATTCAACACTGCTACAACAAGCGACTCCGAAGACGATGTCTTGATGATCTGTGTTGAAAGGAGTGTGGGTTCATGGGTCATGGATTCTAGTGCATCATTCCATGCTACCCGTAGCAATGATTGCATGCGGAATGTTAAAAAAGGCGATTTTGGCAAGGTTAGGCTGGGAAACGGTGAAATTCTTGATGTGACTGGCATAGGGGATTTGGATCTTGTTACTACTTTGGGCATTACTTGGACTTTCTGTAACGTCAGGGTTTTTCCGAGGCTTGAAACGAAGTTGATCTCCGTTGGGCAGTTGGATGAACAAGGTTTAGACGTTAAGTTTGGTGGTGGAAAGTGGAAGGTCGTTAAGGGAAATCTCGTGGTTGCTAGGGGTTTCAAGAAGGGGTCGTTGTATATGGTGCCTGTTCCGTCTGGGGAAGTGACCACCCCTGTCAAGACGAACGCCAGAGTCAGGCTCGCCGATTCGGTAATTAAACGAGTTCAGTTGACGGTAAAGAACTCTGGGACGCTTGAGTGTATTCGGAAGTTTGAAGGTGTACGGGACTTTCGTGACAGTGGGAGTAGCTCGACACAGTCTGGAAATCTACGTTGGGTTCGAAAGACTAGGGATCCGAATGAAATCTCTTCTGAGAAGTTACCGATAGTGGAGAGTGTTCCTCTGAGAGTCCCTGTATATGATGGTTTGAGGCTATGGGAATCGGTTGGGATTCAGGATGAAAAGTCGGGGTCTGTTGTGACCGTGTTGGAGTCATATGAGGCTCCAACGGGGCCCTCTGTTTGCTAATGAGTGGGGGTCCGCTGCAACTAGGTGTGCTATGGTTTGAAGTTTGGTTTGTTCGTTGAGCTGGACCTGTACTTCTGTTCCGTGTGTTTTGGGATTACTGATTGCTGAAGACTTCGATTGCTGTGTATTTGTTGGTGACTTGTTTTCTCGCAAGGCCTTCAAGTGTGAGATTGTCAGGTTTTATGAAGGCCTTGGGTTTATTTAGCTTAGGGCCTGTTTTAGTTTGTTTAGGAAGCCCATTCGGTTTCCTTGTTCACCAAGCAAGGAACCCTGTGTTTTAGGATTACTGATTGCTGAAGACTTCGATTGCTGTGTATTAAGTATTTGTTGGTGACTTGTTTTCTCGCAAGGCCTTCAAGTGAGATTGTCAGGTTTTATGAAGGCCTTGGATTTATTTAGCTTAGGGCCTGTTTTAGTTTGTTTAGGAAGCCCATTCGGTTTCCTTGTTCACCAAGCAAGGAACCCTAGACTATTCTCTATATATATATTCAGGTCTATGCATTGTAATTGTTGTACTGAGCTAATAAAATCCCTAGTTGCAACCGTGGATTAGTTCACACACATTGTGTGAGATACCACGTTAATTCTCGTGTTTGTTCTTTATTTTTCTGTTTTGCTTCTGCTGTGCAACCTGTTCCTAACCGGATTCTCGTAATTTCCGAAGTCATAACACATTTGAAAGTTGAGCCTTGATTTTCATCTGATCAATTTACTAGTTGTATGGTGAAGCTCTAGGAATAGTAGTTAACATAAACGAAGTTATTATTTCAAAGAACAAAAGATTCCAAGAAGTCGTATTACTTGTTGCCAATTGGAGATTTGATTATCTTTTTCTTCTCTTAAGTAAATTGTTGCTTTCTCCATCCTAAAATGTACATTTTCCAATTTGGTTTGTCACATAATTTGAAAGATTTCCTTTTTTGGTAAGTTTTAAATTCTTTATCTTTTTTTCTTCTTACACTATTTCGAATCAGCAATCTTGATTGTGGTTGTCAAATTTTCTTTATATCTTGTCAAAGAACTTTGCAGACATTTGAATTATAATTAAATCAATTTGTTAAGTTATGTTTTTATGTGTGACAGTGTGAGTGAAACAAAGCTTGTGTATTAGACCGAGTGTGCTCATATTTAGAGTATTCAGATTGTGTAGTTTCAGTAGTTATTATCTAATGCAAATGACTTGTTCGTAGTTTCTTGTTCTCCACATAGCCTCTTGTATCTACATTAAGTAATTATATTTTTCATGTAGGTCTTATATTATGTACCAAAAACATTGTCTTCACATAATATTTTCTTTTCATTATGGAGTAGCGGATTTGATGCCTAGCTTTGTGAGGGTTAAATGCAAGTCTATGACCATCTTTACTTTGAATTAGCGGTGGGAAAGCTGGTGGACTGGTTAGATTGGGTAGCAGTTCAAAACTGGTCAAAATGGGTTTGGTCTGGGTAGAATTTAGTTTGTTTGAGCCAACCCGAAAGGCCTTTTGCCCAGTTGTAAGGTTATAACAACTTGCCAAATTTTTTGATATCTACCTATTTTAAAACTGATTTGCAAGGTTTTACGTATTAAATTACACTTTGAACTACTTTAACCCATGTAACCTTTTTCGGTTTAAATTACTTTACTTTGTTACCTGTTTGACGTGTTAGAGATTGGATGTAACCCGCATTTCAAAGAAAAAGAGATTGGCCATAAGTCATATAACCCACCTTGATTGGTTCATAGGTTATTGGGCTGAATAGTTTCAATATAAAAAAGGTCTTTTATCTTGCAAGAGCCAAAAAAAAAAACCTATTGTGCTGATTGTAAGGTTATAACTAAATTGCATCTTACTATTCCTACAGGCGAGACGTAATTGTTACTTCATCTGTTTTGGCATGCGAGATGGTAAAGGTATCGTATACTTCTTCTGTAGATACCTTTTGTATTCATATATGTTCTAATTTGTTCTTATAAACTGGTCACAGGTTATTTGTGCACTGGCTCTCATGGCAAAAGATGGCAGTTTGAATAAAGCATTGAAAGAATGGACTCTGATTGGTGCACTAAGTGCATCAGGATTACCCGCAGCTATCTATGCACTACAAAATAGCTTGTTACAGATTTCGTATAGGAACCTTGATTCTCTCACATTTTCAATGCTAAACCAAACAAAGTTAATTTTCACAGCATTGTTTACATACATGATTTTAAGGTATGTTCTTGAGATGAATCTTCTTTGTTCAATTATTTACTAGTTATTAGCAAATCCGCATAGACACATAATGCATATATCTTGTGTAGAGATGCTAAAGTGGGCAAAAGCCTGGGACCAGCCATGTCTTGCCTGGGAAAACCCAGTCTAGGTTATGGCTTGGCCTGTCTATGTCATTGGTTATGTTTAGGCCCAAATCTTTTTAGTAGTTTTAATACTTTATACCACCTCCCAACAGCTATAGACGTTCAAAAATGACCCTTTTACAGAGTTCTAATTCTTTATAACTTTTCCAAAAATGCCAAATCATCTTTTTGAACATTTCAACAGCCTTATAACCAAATTGGGATTTTAAGAATCTTAATAAGGTTCCCGACTGCGTTTACCTGGTTTTAACAGTACATCTTAATAACCGCAGGCAAAAGCAATCCATTCAACAAATTGGTGCTCTATTCATACTTATCTTAGCAGCTGTCCTTTTAAGCATCGGGGAAGGCTCGAGAAAAGATTATGGAAGTGATAATCCTGATGTAATTGTTCTCTATGGAATTGTTCCTGTTCTGATAGCTTCTGTACTTTCAGGGCTTGCTTCTGCATTGTGCCAATGGGCTTCTCAGGTTTGTCAAATGTTTCATTCCTTTTGAATGGTATAATTGCTCAGCTGCTCTGTTGTGATAATAGATCTTCAGGTCTTAGATTGATGGGTTTTGATATTCTTTAGTGATTGAATGAAATTGACTACTAGAACTTTGTTACCATGGTACAATCTAGTTCGATGGTATCTAGTCGAGGTGGCATTCCGAACCCATTCACTTATGGATAAGCCGGTACATGCCATGTTTAAAGAATTCAGATGGGTAAAATAATATGAACGAGCTGACAGGGAAATGGGTTGGAAAAGTTTATTTAATGCATAAAACCTCCCAAGTTGTGTAATTATATTTGACAAACTAATTATTGATTGAAAGTCACAAGTTTGGACAAGAACCGTTTCGGGTCTATCTGAACTGATGTGACCATTACCAAAAAGATATCCATTTTGACTCATTAGCTGATCCACACTTTTTTTTCATCGCTTGTGCGAAGCGTGTAAGTTATGTATGTCATTCAACGAAATGGATGTGTCTCTCTTCCATAACTCAAAATGTCCCTTAATCCAGAATGAAGGGAGTACCAATTTGATAGAGCTTTACTCATTCCACTTTTCCTTCCAGGTTAAGAAACACTCGTCATATTTGATGACTGTCGAAATGTCATTGGTTGGGAGCCTTTGTTTGTTGGCAAGTACTTACAAGTCTCCAGATGGTGAAGCAATGAGACAGCATGGGTTTTTCTATGGCTGGACTCCACTTACAATGGTAAGCATCTTTTCTACTTCATATTTTCAGCATTAAAATTTTGGTACTATACTGATTTTTAGTGAGAAGTGGCACATGAAATGGAGTTGTGATTGGAGTTAATTAGAACCCAAAATTTGAATAAGTAATTAGAAAACTGGAGTGAAGCTTGGTGAATTGAACTGTGAACCAAATTAATGAAATTTGAAAAAATAGACCTGCAAATGGTGTCATTTCAAGTCTGAAAAAGAAGAAAGGAATATAGATGATTCTGTTTCCAGGTCCAGTCCTCGTTCATTATTGTGTATGTTGGTCTGGGCTATTCTAATAATTTATTTTGGTGCCCATAGGATTCAATGATATAGGCTAATGTAATGCACTTCGGAAGACTCCAGAGTTGTTTGAACCAGCTGACATTTGAAATAGACCTGCTTCTGTTTAAATTTCTATTGACCTATCTGACCCATTTGAGATAAAGACGATCCGAATCGACCAGTTGTATTTTTTTCAGATTTTCCAGTCTCTTAGTATTTTCATTTTATTGTTTTGCTTCAGATCCCTGTTGTTATCAATGCTGTTGGTGGAATTCTTGTGGGACTGGTCACTTCATATGCTGGTGGCGTTCGAAAGGCAAGTTTCAACTGCCCTCACACTTCAAGTAGGCATTTATAGTTAAAAATCGTTATCAGATCAGAGGTGGTGGTTTTCTTGTAGATTAATAAACATTTCACTCTTGTTTCCCATTGCCCAAGTTCATATCTACTATAAGATCTTCAAAGTCCACAGCTAGAGATGACCATATGGGTGGGTTGGATAATTGGCTGAAACATGTCATTTTTGGTATGGGTTGGGTTGGCCCTAAACTCTTACTGTCAGATAGTTTGTTTTCTATGCAAAATCAGCATTTCGAAGGATCACAAAGAATTTAAAATTACAAATAGATACACTCATAGCACCTTTCAACACATTTGACCTATTTTTTTAGTAAGTTTTTTTTTATTCTACCCCCTTTTACTGATTAGATTTTTATCAATTCTCAGATTGAGCCGTTCATATTCCAATTGTTTTTACAATATATACTGTTGAAGTGGATTATAAGATCTTTGCATAGCTGCAGTGTTATGTCCTATAAGACTTCGTTTGTTGCATAATTTCACAATGTCTTGATGTATAGTTTGATTAAATTCTTCGACTTTTACTCAGCTGTCAAAACATCCTTTAATAGAATTGGAATATGTGAAGCAAATCATTTTTCACGATGACAATTGAGAATGTTACAATTTAGTTTTCAATAAGAAATCAATGCAATTTTCACAGGGTGTCATAAATGTTTGCCGTTATTCGACTAAAAACGTCATTCTTTAAATTGCACCATTCTTAGACATCATTAACTTTCTGATGATTTTTCTGTCTTGGTATTTGTTAAAAATACATACAGGGGTTTGTCATTGTCTCCGCCCTCCTAGTTACAGCTTTGTTGCAATTTGTGTTTGATGGGAAACCACCTTCTTTGTTCTGCCTTCTGGCTCTTCCGCTTGTGATGACGAGCATTTCAATATACCAAAAGTACCCATATCGTGTCAAAAAGAAAGAAGCATAGACTAAAGTAGTCCCAAAACAGATGGGACCAGTCTCCATTAACCGCGGGTCTTATAGGTAAATGACATAATTACTTGATGAACGCTTACACTTTTTTGATTTACAGTTCATCTTCAGTCCGATCTTTCATATTATATTGAGGGTCCATTCGTAACATGTACAATATGTAGTCTGACTGACTGAGAAACAATACCCGTGACTTGCATATATTGTTTTGCACCCGTTACTCGTATTTGTTGGTATCATTCTAGCTTTTTGAGTCGGTGATTGTAGGTCCTATTGCATATATACTTCTTTTCGTATCAATTATCAGACCTATTACAAATTAAACTCAATTTGTTGCAAGTATATATGATTGATTCAAGTTGGTATGGATGATTAATATTGCATGCACAACATGATTGATAATATGGTTTATTGTGAACAATATTAAGTTTTTTGTTTTGTTTAAAGGATTATCCCGGGTAATGATACTAAGTTAGTTTTCATGGTATCCTTTAATTTGTTAGTTTCATGGCCTCGAATTGCTATTATTTTGTCTTGAGAGGAAAAATTCCTCTATAGGACTAAGGGGTTCCTAGGCATTTACCCTTATTTTGTCCTTATATTGAGAACTATTTTTTCAATATAAATTTAACATCTAGTTATAAAAATTTTCATTTTCTAAGCCATAACTCTATAAAGAAACATTTTGTATAGAGCAAGGATATCGGACCCAAAACAAACTCTTAATGACAACTTGTGCAAAGATAGATCCACGGCTAGAAAGGTATACTTGGGTATTGTTAGTAAGTAATTAATCTTCGATAAGATATAGATATCTCAAGAAGTTTTAGGGGTGTAATTGTGTAAAGGATTAGAGCTTCTAATGACCTGCTCGAGCTCAGGTTTGTTAAAGCCAAGTTTGATCGTAGTTGCTTTCTAGCTCGAGTCAAGCTGGAACACAATAGATGTTCAATGACACTAATGAGCCGAGTTGGTTTGGAAACTCTTTTAATTATTTGAGTAGAACGAGCTAGTCGAGCTTGAAGACAGGCACAGATTAATATGGTGTAGTTTCATGCAATAATCCCACATAAAACCATCAAAGTTTGACTGGAACCGCCATTAGCGGTACATTTCTTGGACATGTGAGCCCAAAATTTTCTTCCATATTCATGTCTTCAACTCTCATATTTTCTTCAAGCTTCCAAGCAAACTTTTGAATCAAAGAACCCAACATTACATGTAACATCCTGTGAGCAATATTCAATCCTGGACACATCCTCCTCCCACTACCAAATGGAATAAGCTCAAAACTTTGGCCTCTATAGCCTATCTCGACTTCCGAAAACCTCTCTGGCATAAATGTTTCCGGGTCTGACCAAAATTTTGGATCTCGTCCAATTGCCCAAATGTTACAAAGAATTTGGGCATTTTTAGGCACAAGAAAGCCTCTAACTTCTACGTCATCTAAGGCTTCACGAGGGATAAGAAAAGGGACGGGAGGACATTCTTGAGTTTTTATTTTGAAGGATAAGAAAGGAGAAAAAAAGAAAACTTTAAATTTTGTATTTTTGAGTTTTTACTTTAAAGGAATAGAAAGGGAAGGGAAAGGAAAAGTTAATGCATTTTAATCCTAAAACTTTCCTACTAAAAATGGGATGATTTGGAAAGAAAGTGTTATAATCTACTAGAAATTACTAATACACCCTCCAACCAAAGTTATAAAGAAAATATTAAGAGGAACATAATTGTAAAACTTTCCTTTTTCTTTTCCTTTCCCTTCAACTCAAGAATGTGTATTTTAATGTATATTTTTTTTCCCTTTCTTCCACTATCCAATCTTCCCCTTCCCTTTCTTTAGTTATAGCTTGTAAGTAAGGGAGTTGCGAGACATTCTTTTCTTGTATAAGTTTGTTGCTACCTTGCATAAGTTTTGTGATCTCTAGCCGAGCTGTCTCCATTTTCTTGGGATTACGAATGAGCTCTGTCATAGCCCATTCCAATGTGGTTGATGTTGTATCAGTTCCCGCAATAAACAAATCCTACAATAATGTGTAAAATGACGTTAATATATTAGAACAACCCAAAACATAACTACTACATTGGTAGCTTAGTTACATGTTTAGTGGCTTAGTTGGGTTATCTGGTATTGTACAATTTAAACTTCTAAACAAATATTTAATTTGACTAATACGTGCCAAAGTATTTACTTACCAACAATAAATGTGTTAGGTCATTTCGACTAAATTTATATTCATCTTTTAAGTTGATGTGGTTGAGCAGCGAATCCAAAACATCTCTTGATTTAACAGCTTCATATGATGATGAACGAGCTCTAGTTTCCAAACATTGATCAATGATCCCGTCAAATATACCAAATAACCTTTTAGCATAAACTTGTCCTTGCTGTGTTAAGCCTTGTGGATCCAAAGGTCTAAGCATAGAAAAAAAGTCTACCAAGTTCGGCTTTCCATCACACCCCAAATCGTATCTTTAAATTCTTGAGATTCCGTAGAAACATATTCACATAAATCCATAGAGAAGATCAAGTTGGATAAAATGTTAACAACTGTGGTAAACGCTGCTGCACCTATGTTTACAGCCTTCTCATTTATACAACATTGACTCACATGATCTAGAAGTTCATGCACCTACAAGTGTATATAAGCAAATGAGATATTTATTCTGCATTTGACTCATTTAAACATATTCCGCATTCTGCAGATGATTAAATGCTATCTGCAGGGGAGGTCTTGCAAGCAATGTTCAATTCCAACAAGGGACATGTGTTTTCAAGCAAAGTATTCATTTCTCCACGAGAATCAGGAAATTATTACTAAAGGTGTTGCAAATCATATCAAAAAATGACAGTTACATATGTGACATAAACAATTTATCAAACTAGATATGTTCCTTTTTTTGCTAGAAAGTCCCATTAGAAAACAGTAACTATGAGTAATACATTCTATCCAAACTTTTTAAAAAAAGTGTCAGGTTAAGCAAATTTTGTAGCACTTGGTTCATACGTACCTTTACCATACGTAGTTTTTGGGTAGCATCTAGACATTGTCCAGAAAACAAATATTCTCTAGTTATTCTTCGTAGTCTTCGCCATTGTTCTCCGGCTGGCAGCCAAACCATGGACCATTTATGGTGGTCCATTAACCGGACAGTGTTGGGGACGGATCGGCTAGAAAATAATAAGTCATTTGTGTGAAATAATTCTTTAGCGATATCAGGTGATGAAACAACTATGGTGGTTTTACATCCAAGCTTAAGTGACATTAATGGACCATAACATTTGGAGAGTGTGGCAAGTGAACGATGGGGTTTGTTGCTTAGTTGTAAGAGGTTTCCAATGACCGGAAAAGGGTAAGGACCCGGTGGAAGCCGAGAGTTATGACGGCCGGAGATAATGAAAACATAGATAGATATTAGAAAGAGATACAGGAATAAGAAGCTTGGATAATGACCAGAAGCTAAGACACAACTTTGACAAAACCATCAGCTGGGTTTCTTTGTGAGAACACCAAAAAGACCAGCAATATTTAGCTCAAATAAGTAGTTATACTGCAAGAGAATTAGATCTTTAAAATACCGGACTAGTAACAACCTAAGTCTTTTGACCAGAAGCAAATTTGTATTATGATGTAGACTCCATGGAAAGATTTTTCTATCCGATTTCTAAGAACAACTACCACCCGACACTCTTTGACATAAAAACGATTATTACATAAAACCATCAGGTGGTTTAACTTGAACCCGCAATGAAAACGACCCCAAGCTGCCTAAATATCTACTTCTCATTTTATGACCACAAACTGAAGTAGAACCCGGACAAAAGCATCAGATAGTTTTTGACATGGACTACCAAGGGGAACTATACAATCTGCTATGCAGCTCGTATTATATGATCAAAAGACAAGGATATGAACTGGACAAACGATAAGGTGGTGTTGAGTCTCTTTGACTCGTTTTAACTTCAAGAAACAAAAATGACTAGAAACAACAGCAGCAGCAGCAGCAGCAGCTACACAACTAGAAAATTTTACCTTTACAACTAACCCACTCGACTCTTCTCTTTAATTTGCCCAAAACATCATCCATTACTATTATCAAAAGACTATATACATACAAAATGACTATCCGGGGTCAAGACACAAGAAGTTTAAGCTTCACCAGGACCAAGACCAAGGCCTGTTCTGTACAAACTAGTGCAAAGCTACATATTTATGTGCATAAAACATGACCATCATAATCTGTTTCAAAAAGCTAGTTTACAAACTCTTTTAACTTGCAACTTTATAAGTTGCACAAAAAGGGCGTAACTAGTATCAAAGAAAGGTATAAGAGGTACTCGTTACCCATCCAACGAGCAACACCGCTAGTGCTAAACTATACCCTTCCCTGGATCTTTTCGCGCTCCACTTGTCTCACCTAAAAAGAAAAACATAATATATAACGGTAAGTATAAATACTTTGTGAGTAAACGGGTTCTAGCATGTAAAGAATGCATAATCTAAAATCTTTTTGTTGTGATCTGTAACAAATTTAGAGTCACATTCTAGTATGTGAGGAATTCCTTTTTCTAGTAATTCTATGCATTCAACATTCATGAAATAAGTGGCATACTCATACGAGAGATATCTAGATCAATCCCGTATAAAGTAACCTTCTGATAATGTAATAGGTACATACCCTCATACATATCTAGATGCATTCTGGATATTACCTATCATTCTATTCTATCCATTACTCACCTTATGATCACCGTTAGCTATTAAGAAAAGGGTTTAATACATAAAAGGTAACCTATTTACACAAATTTTCTATTAAAGGTAACCTATTTTGTTTTCGTCTATTTAAAGGACCCTATTTCTAAAAATTTCCTAATAAAGGGTATCTCGTTAGTTTTTGACAAACGAAGTCCGTTAAGTGTCACGTCACCGATGCCACATTATCAAATTTGCTGACGAGTCAGTTGGCTTTGACTAACTTATCCAAAACGAACATATATAAGTTAGTCAAAGTCAACTGCCACATCAGCAAATCTGATGACATGACATCGGTGACGTGACACTTAACGAGCGTCGTCTATCCAAAACTAACGAAATACCCTTTATTAGGAAAATTTTGGAAATATGGTCCTTTAAATAGACGAAAATAAAATAGGTTGTCTTTAATAGGAAATTTATGTAAATAGGTTACTTTTTATGTATTTTTCACTTTTGAAAAAATTGTGGTGATAAGATTTGGGAATAGATGAAACTATTTTTAGGTAGTGGTGTGTATCCTATTTTTTTTTTATTTGTATATATATATTTTCCTAATTCGTTTATGAAAAATTTTCTTAATTACAAAATGATTTTTCTGTATTGGTTTTTGTCACAAATAGATGCATTGTCTCCGCCCTCCTAGTTACAACTTCGTTGCAATTTATGTTTGATGAAAAACCACCTCTTCCTTCTCCCTCTTCCGCTTGTGATGACGAGCATTTCAAATTTTCAATAGGGATAACTGCAGAAAATAGAAAGCACCTTTTGACCGATTCACGAAAATAATAGTGACCTTTAAAAGTTTTGTTTTTAGAAATGAACTTTCATTTATTACCGGAAATAGCAACATTTGACACGTGGACATGGTGACGAGGACATCTTTTGATTACGTGGCCATTTTTAATGACATGACATTCTTTATAACACAGGAAATAGAAAGGACCTTTCAAACAATTTACGAAATAGCAATGAACTCTAATTTATAGTTGGATTACTTCAACACCTCGTCAAGGTTAGATGTGGAGATGGTTTTTTATTCAATTTCTTCAACTAACTTAGAAACCGTCGATAGTTTGTTCGAGTTCGAGTTCGAGAACACCTCTGGACCTTCGTCATCTGGATCTATCTCATCCGCAGACAAACTCTTCTAAACGAATCAAATCCGGCCTATGAAACTCTCGTCTTACCTAAATATCCCCAGGATCTCACTCTGAAGAAAACAAAGATGTTTTGGCATCTAATTTTAGAGATTTTAAATTTCGAAATAGACGAAGAAGATATAGATCTATGTCTCCTTTATGATCTTCATACATAGCTTCTCAATGCTTGAAAATGGAAGAGACTCAACAAAAATCAATGAAAAGAAACTGAAATCAGCTTCAGAATATAATGACGAGAAAAAATATCTTGCCGGAACCGAAACTGAAACGAAACCATATTTTTTTTGGGAAATGACATGACTGATAAAAAATTAAATAGTAATAAATAAAGAATAATGCCACGTCATTAAAAAATGTCACGTAATCAAAAAATGTCCACGTCATCATGTACACGTGTCAAATGTTGCTATTTTCGGTAATAAATGAAAGTTCATTTTTAAAAAACAAAACTTTTAAAGGTTACTGCTATTTTCGTGACTTGGTCGAAAGATGCTTTCTATTTTCTGTAGTTATTCCATTTTCAATATATCAAAAGTATAAGTATCCATATCATGTCCAAAAGAAGGAAGCAACGTCCTTAGCAACGTTCTTCATTCTGATCTTTTTATAACTATAAAAAATAAAAAAACACATTTCGATCAATTCATGAAAATAACAATAACTTTTAAAAGTTTTACTTTTTAGCAATGAATTTTCATTTATTATCGAAAATGGTAACACTTAACACGCGTAACTAGTGACATAATTTTTTTTTTTTAATTACGTAACATTTTTAACGACGTGACATTCTTTAATTTTTTATTAATTAATTATTAGTATAGCCAAAAAATAATCATCCATGAAGTGAACTACTTGCTTAACATTGTCATAATCATCTCATGTTGGCTCTTTTATGGTAAATTTTTTATCATGCTTTTTATAGTTTGATGCTTTCCCATTTACCAGTACCCAAAATGATAATTTATTGATTTTTGCATTTTGTTCAAGGGCAACATTTTCAGAGCTTGATTCGAATGACATTAAAGCTGTTCTTAAACATTTTGGTTGGATCAGTGGTAAACACCCTTGTCTCTGGAGACAGAGGTCATGGGTTCGATCCTCATCCCATGCAAAGGTTGTAGGGTCTTTTCTACCATTTAGGTAGAAACTGGAAGCAGCCTCTCTACTTAGGTAGAGGTAAGGTCTGCCTACATCTTAACCTCCCCCATACACCGTCGAGGTATTGGGGCTCAAAACCCACAGAATGCGGCATTGAGCAGTTACTTACTTACTTTTTTTTTAAACATTTTGGCTTTACATAACTTTTATTCGGGGGCAATCGATATGATCTACTGATGGGCCGCTCTTTTGGAGGGTTATGATCGTGGTTCGTCCTAGATCGAATGGGACAACTTTATATGCACTTGTAGGCGGGTTGTTTAATTATGTCGCTTTGCCAAAGTAGTTGTAGTTTTAACTTTTCAACGCAATAAAACAAAAGTTTTGCAAGCAAGTTGCAAACAATAGAACCATGAGCACTTTTGATAATTTCAGTCAGATTAGAATCGATATAGAGTCAACATTAATTAACAAGAGCGAAATTTTAACCCTATTTTAGTTTTTGTGTCGAAACTTTAACCCTATTTTCATATCCCAAGTTGGCTCTTTTATGGTAAATTCTTTATCGTGTTTCTTGTAGTTTGATGCTTTCTCATTTACTATTTCCCAAAATAATAATTTGTTGATTTTTGCACTTTAGATAATTTTTTGAGGCAAAAATTATCTGTCACGAATAAAAAGTTATCTGTCACATAAAAGGAAGGTAGCAGTTTGATAAATGTGCCGCATCCACTTGTCACGAACTACAATCTATGACCATTATACTGTATATGCTATTAAAGTTATTTTCTATTTTCTAGACATAATTCCGAAAGATAGATGTCTTTTCAGTATGGAACTATTGTATTCAATTGAAAACAAACATGCATTAAAAATGTACTTTAAAAATTGAAGATGGACGAGCCGACGATGATTAAGATAAACATCACTTTTAAGTTTATAGGGTAGACGAGTTTTGAGAAATAGGACCTTCAACTTTAGTGGGTTTCTTTTTCCAGGACTAGCGTAGGTGGATTCAATTCCATGGGTTAATCCAAGTTTTTCGAGAGTCCAAATTTCGTAATTTAGGAGTAAAAAAAAAAGATTTTCATGCATGAATGTTAAACAATAAAGGCTATGTGGGTAATTTTATTAATCAGGAGTTGATGTTTTTCTTGTGTTCCAAGACTTTTATTTATAAGTCTATTGAGTTGTTTTTAAGGGAAAAATCCATAAAAAAGTAACCTATTTACACATATTTCTTATTAAAGGTAACCTATTTTGTTTTTGTTTAATTAAAGGACCATATTTCAAAAAATTTCCTAATAAAGGGTATCTCGTTAGTTTTTGACAGACGACGCTCGTTAAGTGCCAAATTAGAAAGTCATCATTTTTGTTTCGAGAGACTATAGTAGAATTTACGTGATAGATTACTTTTTGTTTACTTTTCACTTTTATCAATTAAAAAAAGAAGAAGAAAAATGAAGAAAAAGTGTCTTCTTCATTTTGAACAACTTCTCTCTTCAATTCCATAGTTTTTGTGCATCATATTGAACTGAATTTCATCAGGTTTTCTTTGCGGAGAGATTCTGAGCATAATGATGTGTTTATTTTTCCGATCGGTTGAGATTTGATGTCGGTTGAATTTTCCAGTGACCTCAAACATTTTTCGGCGGGTGTCATAATTGTTTTCTGTTAGTCAGGGTTTGTGCGGAATTGATTTTTGAGTATTTTTGGTGCTGGTTTCGAGTCTTAATTCTGAAAAACGAGGGAGTTCTAGCGATTTTTATTTTTCGGCAAGTTTTTAGCGAGCTTCGAATCTAAATATTTTTGCTGAGGGATTGTTCGCGATTCGATTTAGAGTATTTTGGTGCCATTATTGAGTTCTAATTCGAAGAAACTTGGGAGAAATCGGACTTTGAAGATTCCTGACATTTTTTTGCATTTTCCGGTGGGTTATGTTCTGCAAATAGACTTTTCCGGCCGTCGTTGTTCATCTTCTTTCCAGGATTCACTCATTTGGAGAAGTCACGAAACAAGCATTTGCAAAATTTGATGACGTGACACTTAACGGGTGTCGTCTGTCAAAAACTAACGAGATACTATTTATTAGACATTTTTTGGAAATAAGGTCCTTTAAATAGACGAAAACAAAATATTTTACCTTTAATAAAAAATTTATGTAAATAGTTTACATTTATATAGATTTTTCCTTTTTCTTAAAAAAAAATCAACCTGTATGTATTTAGGGGGGAGGGAGTGGTTTCCCCAACCCCAAACTTCCCCAAATATCCACATCACCATCTTCCAATAAAAACTCTCCACCTCAAACTTCCCCAATTCTCCCCAATTCACCCCAAATCACCCCAAAATGGTGGCGTCACTTACCCCAACCCTAATTTCCACATGTCCAACCCCCATTCGCCCTTTTCCTGCACGCGGTCCCCACCTCCTCTTCTCTCTTCTCGGGCTCACTACACCAATTCCCTTCCATTTTACCCCATCCCAAACCCCTGGCGGCGGTGTGCCCGCGCGGAGCCGGGGTTCCCCGCATCCACTCCCACCCCTCTTAAAACATGGTCTATTTTCTCAAAAAACTTCTTTTTCAAAAACTTAAGCCCCAGCCAAACCCTTGCCAAAAAGTCCCCATCTCTTCTGTCATTTTGCGTACATATATTGTTTTTTTTATAAAAATAAAACAATCTAAGAAAACTTTATTTTCTAGACCATAATGTAAAAGTCTGAAAGAACCCATAGCAATACACGATGACTTTTACTCGTACAATTACTAGAGAAAATAATAAATATACCAGAGAAAGTAAGTAATGTTATGTACACATCGATCTTTTATAATTACGACAAATGAAAACATAAAAGACCAGACAGTACATTGGTACAATATTAGCTGGAAAACATAAAGACCATAGAAATATTTCTAGGATAAACGCATACTCTTTTGGAAATATGTGTAGAGTAAAGCAAAATCATGCATCCATAGCCACATACAACTTAATGGACTATCCAAGTTTCATATTGTTATTATGTGTCTTTGTAATATCAATAATTTATGTGTACACGACCTCCGGCCGTCGCAACTCTCGGCTTCCGCCGGGCCCTTACCCTTTTCCGATCATTGGAAACCTGTTACAGCTAAGCAACAAACCCCATCGTTCACTTGCCACACTTTCCAAACGTTATGGTCCGTTAATGTCACTTAAGCTTGGAAGTAAAACAACCATAGTCGTTTCATCACCTGATATCGCTAAAGAGTTATTTCACACAAATGACCTCTTGTTTTCTAGTCGATCTGTCCCCAACACTGCCCGGTTAATGGACCACCACAAAATCTCTATAGCTTGGCTGCCCGCCGGAGAAAAATGGCGAAGACTACGGAAAATAACTAGAGAATGTTTGTTTTCTGGACAATGTCTAGATAAGACCCAACAACTACGTACGGAAAAGGTACATAATATGAACCAATTGCTACACAAGTGTGACACTAAAATATTTGTTTGCTAACTTCAATTGCAGTGACAACAAAGTTTGGATAGAATGTATTTATTTCGTTTTTTTTTTTTATTTTAATTTAGTGGGAATTTTTAGAAGAGATTTGTGACAGATTGATAAGAAAGTAGGATGAAAATATTTACGTCACATATAGCATTTTTTTTGAAAGGTGTATTTTGACTCAGACGTGGCTGGAGACAATTTTAACCAACTGTCGTTGGACCTTGCGAGATGCTGAGCATAAGCTGCGGTCTCTTAGCCCTCCTCCTTGTGGAAAGTTCCTAGATGGAAACCCAAGGATTGTGTCAGCCGATGTTCAAACCTACAACCTTAGGAGAAAACCCACCGGGGCCCACATAGTGGGAAGTGTAAACACCCTGGCCACTGGGGTTTAAGCCCGTAGTTACATATAGCATTTAATTAATTATCTGTGATATACCGATACTAATGACGAATAAATATCCAATTTGATTATATATACACTTATAGGTGGAGGAACTTCTTGACCATGTTAGTCAATGTTGTGTAAATGAGACGGGTGTTAACATAGGTGCAGCAGCCTTTACCACAGCCGTTAACATTTTATCCAACTTGATCTTCTCGAAGGATTTATGTCAATATGTTTCTATGGAATCTGAAGACTTTAAGGACGCGATTTGGGGTGTGATGGAAATTGGTGGAAAGCCGAACTTGGTAGACTTTTTTCCAATACTTGGACCCTTGGATCCACAAGGCTTAACACGGCAAGGACAAGTTTATGCTAAAAAATTATATGGTATTTTTGATGAGATCATCGAACAACGGTTGGAAACTAGAGATAGTTTGTCTGAAGTGGTTAAATTCACAAATAGGGATGTTTTGGATCTGCTGCTCAACCTCATCGACTTGAAAGATGAATCCGAATTTAGTCTAAATGACTTGAGACATCTATTGTTGGTAAGTAAATATATATGCACATATTAGTCAGACTAAACTTGTGTATATAATTTTGAATTATAAAAATTGATCATTTTATACATTAAACTGTAGGATTTGTTTGTTGCTGGAGGTGATACAACATCAACCACATTGGAATGGGCTATGACAGAGCTCATTCGTAACCCCATGAAAATGGAGACAGCTCGGTTAGAGATCACAAATTTTACGCAGAACAACAAGAAGCATATACAAGAAATGGATATCTCTCAACTCCCTTACCTACAAGCTATAACTAAAGAAACTCTCCGACTACATCCTCCCGCTCCCTTTCTTATCCCTCACAAAGCCATACATGACGTAGAAGTTGGAGGCTTTGTTGTGCCTAAAAATGCACAAATTCTTTGTAATGTTTGGGCGATTGGACGAGATCCAAACGTTTGGTCAAACCCGGAAACGTTTATGCCGGAGAGGTTTTTGGAAGTCGAGATTGATTATAGAGGCCAAAATTTTGAGCTCATTCCATTTGGTAGCGGGAGGAGAATGTGTCCGGGATTGAATGTTGCTCATAGGATGTTACATATAATGTTGGGTTCCCTAATTCAGAAGTTTGATTGGAAGCTTGAAGGAGATATGAGAGTTGAAGATATGAATATGGAAGAAAAGTTTGGGCTCACATGTCCAAGAAATGTACCGCTATTGGTTGTTCCCATCACACTTTGATTTAGGAAGTTTGATTGGGAACTTGAGGAGGAAATATAAAAGTAGAAGATATGAAATATGGAAGAAAATATTGAGCTCACATGTCTAAAAAAATGTACCACTTGGCACTAATGGATGCTCCCATAAAACTTTGATAGTTTTCACTTTTCATATTATATATTCCACTTGTTTAATCAGAAACTTGCCTAACATAATCTTATTAAGAATAGCTCATATTACTGACTTATTCAAAAAGTTTTCGTATGATCAGTGTTTATCATTAGATTATTGATTAGTATTTTATTTTTTTAAAGCAAACTTAAAAAATAAATAAAATGATATTCGTTGTAATGGCAAAGCTTCTTGCCCTCGGGACTTAGATAGCTGGGTTCGATTCTCTCTTGTGTTTTTTTTTTTTTTTTTTTTTTTTTTTTCCGGTTAATGTCTTCTATAACTTTATCTTACTATCGAGTGTAGACTCGAGACTACTAGGCTTTGGTTTATGACTGTTGAGCTGTTGGCCAAGATTTTTCTTTTTAAATTTCAATTTTTTTATAATTACTTATATAATTTTGTATTTTATTAATGTCACAATGTTACATTAACAGTTTAACGAGTTGGCTAGTTAGCTGGTTGTTGCGTCTATAAAGTAAACCAATTCCTAACCCACCTTTCTTTTGGCAAACCGATTGAAAAAAGTTGTGGCTAGAGTGGTCTCCGATAACCAATCTGCTTTTATTCATGGGAGACATATTTTGGATGGGCCTTTAATCGTTTCTGAGACTCTATCTTGGATTAAATCAGTAAAAAAACCTTCTTTTTTACTCAAGTTGGATATAGAAAAGGCGTTTGATTGTGTTAGTTGGAGTTATTTACTGTTGGAAAAAGTGAGTATTTTCCTAACTTTGGACATCGATAAATATATGATCGAGTGACATATATCGAGAAATCTTTGGTGGGTGTGTAGTCTCTGGCCAAGACTATATAATGTACTAAAACATGTTCAAATTGGGTTAAAAGCGAATGAGATGTCAATCTCAAAGTGGTGTGTTTGGTACAAAATTTAAAATTGAAATTCATTTGCATTCCATAACATATCATTTATGTATATTCATAAATGAATACAAAGTAAAATTGGAATTGACATTACTTAGCTTCATTCCATAACATAATATTTATACCATTTACATTCAATTGTTGTTTAATGATCTTTATGGTCATTATGAAACTACAATTTCATTTTGGTGTATAAATAACGATCATGATCTTGGATGAAAGAAATATGGGATATATGACAAAAACACACACATAGAATACTCACTACAATTCTCTGAAACAACATCCCATCCCCGTGTTCTGTTCATTTCTCAGGCAAGTGTTTAAGTCCGCCAGTACTCTGCTTTGAGCCGGTGTACCCTGGGAACAGACGACGAATCTGTTTAAGTTTGTTGGAAATTCTGAATAAATACTTGCCATCACTTTACTAATTACAATACAATGAAAATAAATAAGCAAAGTAAAATAACAAGAATATGATGTGAAACCGAATATGAGCAACAACTGGTTCTAATCCTGCAGAAGATAACAAAATAGTAACAATAACCGTAAAGGAACCGGGCTTATGTTTGACACAATTCCTTAAACAGATTCGTCGTCTGTTCCCAGGGTACACCGGCTCAAAGCAGAGTACTGCCGGACTTAAACACTTGCCTGAGAGATGAACGGAACACGGGGATGGGATGTTGTTTCAGAGAATTGTAGTGAGTATTCTATGTGTGTATTTTTGTCATATATCCCATATTTCTTTCATCCAAGATCATGATCATTATTTATACACCAAAATGAAATTGTAGTTTCATAATGACCATAAAGATCATTAAACAACAATTGAACGTAAATGGTATAAATATAACGTTATGGAATGAAGCTAAGTAATGTCAATTCTAACAGATTTATTTAATAACACGTTTTGTTATTAACTTGTTCCGTTGTTCTTTCAAAATGGAATCTCAACCCATGTTTTATGTTATTCCCTCTACTAGTGTTCCTACTTCTGGTGTCTCTGCAGCTCCTGATGTGTCTGTGATTATAACATCTGCTGTCTCTGTTACCTCCATGGTAGTTCCACCTAGGGGTGAGTATGGGTCTGTTTGGATCGGTTTTTGGCTAAAACCGATCTCCAAACCGATCAATTCGGTTTTTTCGGTTTTTCGGTTTGGATCGGTTTCGGTTTTTGTTCGGTTTTTTTTATAAAAGATTTTTTTTTACTTTTTTGTTTATGATGTTATATATTTAATTCTTAATTGTTAACAAAAAAAAACTATGATATAGAAACTAAAATATAGATATGTTTTTTATTAACTAATTATACTTTGTAGGTGTTAAAATTGATATAACTTTTATAAAACGAATTGATTTTGTTGTACATTTTCATCTAAAACATATAATTTATATAGATTTGTACACTAAAAAGAAAAAAAATTTAAATATATTAACATATTTACAAATTATAAGTAATAAATATAAATGTAATATGATATAAGTATAAAATAAATTAAAATATAATGGGTTCGGTTCGGTTCGGTTTTTGATCGGTTTTTTGGCATATGAAACCGAAACCCAAACCGATCCGTTCGGTTTTTGAAAAACAAAAACCAAACCAATGGATTTTATTCAGTTTTCGGTTTTTTTTGGTTTTTGGTTTTCCGGTTCGGTTTTTGCTCACCCCTAGTTCCACAATTGTCTACTGCGGTGGCAACTCAGGCCGAAAAAACCTCCAAAATTTGATGGTGGAAACTTCAAACGTTGGCAACAAAAGATGTTCTTTTATTTGACAACGTTGAACCTTGCGAGGTTCCTGACTGAAACCGCTCCCCAAGTCTCTGAAGGGGAGATGGATGCTCAAATTGTGAGCGTGATTCAAGCTTGGAATCATTCTGAATTTTTGTGCCGCAACTATGTCCTGAATGGCTTGGTGGACACGCTCTATAATGTTTATTGCAAAATCAAGTCTGCCAAAGAATTATGGGAGTCATTAGAGCGTAAGTATAAAACAGAGGATGCTGGCACCAAGAAATTTGTGGTGGCTAAATTCTTGGATTTCAAAATGGTTGATTCAAATACTGTCATGAGCCAAATTCAAGATTTGCATATTATGCTCCATGAAATTCATGATGAAGGAATGACACTGAGTGAGACATTCCAAGTTGCTTGCATGATAGAGAAACTTCCACCAAGTTGGATTGATTTCAAGAATTATCTCAAGCATAAGAGAAAGGAGATGACCATTGAAGATCTCGTTGTTCGTCTTCGTATTGAAGAAGAAAACAAAATTGCTCAAAAGCAAAAGCTATGTCCCAAACTCAACAAAGGCTAATGTTGTTGAAAGTGGTCAATCTTCACGTGGTAACAAAGGCAAGAGACGAGTTGAGAAGAAAGGCAAAGGAAAAGGTCAGAATCTTGGACCTAAAAGTGGAATTGTGAAAAAGAAATTCCAAGGCAATTGCTACAATTGTGGTCATCGGGCTAGTGAATTCAAACAGCCCAAGAAAGAGAGTCGTCAAGCTAATATGGCTGAAGATGTGGACAATCTTGTTGCCATGATCTCTGACCTCACAATGATGATCTCTGAAATTAACTTGGTTGGATCAAATACCAAGGAATGGTGGGTTGATACTGGGGCCACCCGCCATGTTTGTGCTGATAGGGATCTTTTCAACACCTTCAAGGAACTTACTAATGGTGAAAAGCTCTTTATGGGAAACTCTACCACTGCTGATGTGAAAGGCAAAGGAAATGTGGTTCTGAAAATGACATCTGGAAAGGAACTCACTTTGCAAAATGTGTTGTATGTTCCTGAGATTCGTAAGAATCTTGTGTCTGGTTGGCAGTTGAACAAGTTTGGTTTCAAAATTGTGTTTGAATCTGATAAGGTCGTGTTGACCAAGAATGGTAATTATGTTGGAAAGGGCTATTCCCTCAATGGTATGTTCAAACTCAATGTAATGGTTGTGAACAATGGAATGAATAAGAATGGTGCTAGTTCTGCTTACTTGCTTGAGTCTTCTAATGTGTGGCATGGTCGACTTGGTCATGTCAATTTTAATTCCATTCGTCATTTGATTAAATTGAATAGCATACCAAATTTTCATATTGACTCAAATCATAAATATGAAACTTGTGTTGAAGCCAAATTAACAAGGGCACCATTTAAATTGGTTCAAAGAGCTACTGAACCGCTTGATATGATATACACAGATGTGTGATCTAAAATCCATTCCAACGAGAAATGGATTTAAGTACTTCATTACGTTTATCAATGATAACACGAAGTATTGTTATGTTTACTTACTGAAAAGTAAGGATGAGGCAATTGAGACTTTTATTGCCTACAAGAATGAAGTTGAGAATCAACTTGAAAGAAAAATAAAGGTTGTACGAAGTGATAGAGGTGGTGAATATGTCTTACCTTTTGTTGAATTTTGTTCACAAAATGGAATACGACATGAGTTCACTGCACCTTATTCACCTCAATCAAATAGAATTGCTGAACGAAAGAATCGATCCTTGAAAGAAATGGTGAATGCCATGTTGGTGAGTTCTGGTGTCAATCAGAACATGTGGGGGGATGCCATTCTATCAGCAAATTATCTTTTGAATAAGATACCCCACAAGAAAAAGGATGTGACCCCATATGAGTTATGGTTAGGCCTGGCAAAACGGGCGGGTCGGGCGGGTTTGGGTAACGGGTCAAAGTGGGTGCGGGTTGAAACGGGTGCGGGTCCAAACGGGTATTTCAAAAATGCGGATCCAAGCGGGTTGGGTGCGGGTCGGGTGCAGGTCAACCCGCTATTTTTCACTAAAATTTAATTGATGCATCGTTTATATTTACTGTAAATCAAAAAATATACATGTACGTTTGAGATTCACGTTCACCTACTTATATAAAAACTGACCATTTTTTTTCAATTTGATGACAAAAGTCACAGAGGTGACAACAGTGTTTTTGTAAATTAAGGACTGCAATACTGCATATTCCATAAATATATGCTATATATAATAATAAAATAATAACAATAATATATAATATAATAGTATAAATAATAATGCTAAAAGTGAAGTTGTAACTTTCTTTATATGTCTTCCTTTCTTATTTCCCGATGCAATTGTCTATCCAGTCCCCAACTCCCCACCACTGCCATCTTCCTCATTCCTAGTCAAAGTGTCGGAGATTTGCACCACCACCAACTTGAATCATTCGCCGGAGAACTATTTATTCACCACCACCGCTGGCAAGCATCTCAACCGCCTCACCATCCCCACCCACCCACCGCCAGCAAGCATCTCCGTCGCTCCCTTTCTGCCAGCGACAATTTCTGATGGTTGTCCAAATTTACCCAAATGGGTGTGAGGTGGTTACCCGCTCGACCCGCACGACTGGTTTTCAATAATTTTTAAATATACCCGCTTACCCGTTCTAGCTTCTGATGAAAGTCCATATATACCCAATTGATTGAAAAAGTTACCCAAACTTACCCACAATTCCCATTACGGGTAAGGTTTGCCACCCCTAGTTATGGTGGAAGAGGAAACCATCCTATGAATATCTAAAAGTGTGGGGGTGCCTAGACAAGGTAGCTGTGCCACTACCTAAGGCCCAAAAGATAGGACTCAAAACTGTTGATTGCATTTTTATTGGATATGTTGATCAGAGTAGTGCATACCGTTTCCTTGTGCATGAATCCAAGATTCTAGATATACACAAAGGATCGATAATGGAATCAAGGAATGCCTCATTCTTTGAAAATATCTTTCCATGCGTTGCAAAAGAATCTAGAAATTCTTCTAGGGTAGTCAATGAAAGTGTCCAAGATGAGACACCTAGTGAGCCAGTTCAAGAGGAATTGGAATAACCTGAGGAAGAAAAATTGAGCCTAGACGAAGCAAAAGAGCTAGGACAGAAAAGTCTTTCGGTCTTGATTTCTACACTTATGTGGTGGAAAGTGAACCTCAAACTTACCGTGAAGCGGTAACTTCCTCAGAAGGGCCTCAATGGAGAGAAGCCATCAAAAGTGAAATAGATTCTATTTTACAAAACCATTCTTGGGAGCTAGTGGATTTTCCTCCAGGATGCAATCCACTAGGTTATCGATGGATTTTCAAGAGGAAATTGAAGTCAGATGGCTCCATTGACAAATATAAGGCAAGATTGGTGATCAAGGGTTACAAACAGCGAAAGGACTTTGATTATTTTGATACATATTCGCCAGTAACTCGAATAACCTCGATCAGGTTGGTACTTGCCATTGCCGCCATTAGAAATTTGGAAGTTCACCAAATGGATATGAAAACCGCTTTCTTGAATGGAAATCTTGAGGAAGAGATTTACATGGAGCAACCTAAGGGATTTATAGCTCCTGGGCAAGAAAAGAAAGTGTGTAAACTTGTTAAGTCTTTGTATGGATTAAAACAAGCTTCCAAACAATGGCATGAAAACTTTGATAATGTCATGCTTGAGTCTGGGTTCAAGATCAATGAATGTGACAAGTGTGTATATGTGAAAGACACACCAGATGGATATGTAATCTTGTGCCTATATGTAGATGATATGCTCATTGCTGGAAGTAATGACAAAATGATAAAGTCTACAAAAGATCTCCTAAAAGCAAGGTTTGACATGAAAGACATGGGTTTAGCAGATGTGATTTTAGGGGTTTAAATAACACGAACCCATGATGGACTTGTTTTAAGTCAGTCCCACTATGTGGACAAAATTCTTGAGAAGTTTAATGCAAATGACTCTAATGTAGCAAGGACTCCTATTGACACAAGTCAACATCTTGCAAAGAACAGAGGAGAGCCAGTTGAACAATTACAGTACTCAAGATTTATTGGCAGCCTAATGTATTTGATGAGCTGTACAAGACCATACTTGGCATATGCTGTTAGCAAGCTAAGTAGATACACAAGTAACCCAAGTTCAAGTCATTGGAACTGTATGACCAGGTTACTTTGGTATTTAAGGTACACTCGTGATTATGGCTTACATTATGGCAGATATCCAGTAGTGATTGAAGGACATTGTGATGCAAATTGGATATCTGACATGAATGATTCCAGAGCAACAAGTGGGTATGTATTTACACTTGGAGGGGCAGCCATATCGTGGAAATCGTCTAAGCAAACGGTTATTGCTAGATCCACGATGGAATCAGAGTTTATCGCTTTAGATAAAGCGGGTGAAGAGGCAGAATGGCTACGTCAGTTTATTGAGGATATACCAAGATGGCCCAAGCCGGTGTCGGCCATATGTATACATTATGATAGCCAATCGGCAATTGGCAGAGCTCATAGCACAATGTATAATGGTAAGAATAGACATATAAGACGTAGACATAATACGGTACGACAGCTAATCTCTATGGGTATTATCACTGTTGATTATGTGAAGTCAAAGAATAATATCGCGGATCCGCTAACAAAAGGCTTAAGCAGAGAGTTAGTTCAGAAGTCGTCAATGGGAATGGGACTGAAGCCCATGAAAGGCTAAGTTTATATGAAGGAAAACCTAACTCAGCTGACTGGAGATTCCAAGATCTGAGTTCAATAGGAAAACCTAATTGTGTGAGCTGGCGAGGTCACTGTGGGGGGATTTGATAAAACCCCACGCCTTTACAAGGGAGTTTATTATAGGGCATAATAATCTTCCTAGTCCATTCCTAAAAGTGACAAGGTATGAGGTTAAGCCCATGGCTTTTAATGATTTGGGTATCCTACGTGGTGAATCACCTATGTGAGAGAGAAGTGGGGTCGCTTCTTAGGGTATTGATGGGGGCACAATACTTAACAGCTCTCGCAGAACCAGGCGCATGTCCAGGACCATAACGGACATAACTATGAGGACTTGACTTTGTCAGGGAGAGTTTTGTGTGAAGCGTATTGTCGCCTGCACAAATAGTAGACGAGTTCAAAGACATCGCCGTCTACTCTGAGCCAGTAGGCTAAGTGTGTTTCATGAGCAAAGGTTCAAAAGGTAATACCTACCTTTAGTATGCAAGATTCAACTGTTGAGACTTGAATGGAACACTGTTATTTCTGAGATCGACCTCCATTCATGTGGGGGATTGTTGGAAAAAGTGAGTATTTTCCTAACTTTGAACATCGATAAATATATGATTGAGTGACATATATCGAGAACCCTTTGGTGGGTGTGTAGTCTCTGGCCAAGACTATACAATGTACTAAAACATGTCCAAATTGGGTTAAAAGTGAATGAGATGTCAATCTCAAAGTGGTGTGTTTAGTGCAAAATTTAGAATTGAAATTCATTTGCATTCCGTAACGTATCATTTATGTATATTCATAAATGAATACAAAGTAAAATTGGAATTGACATTACTTAGCTTCATTCCATAACGTAATATTTATACCATTTACGTTCAATTGTTGTTTAATGATCTTTATGGTCATTATGAAACTACAATTTCATTTTGGTGTATAAATAACGATCATGATCTTGGATGAAAGAAATATGGGATATATGACAAAAACACACACATAGAATACTCACTACAATTCTCTGAAACAAGCATCCCATCCCCGTGTTCCGTTCATCTCTCAGGCAAGTGTTTAAGTCCGGCAGTACTCTGCTTTGAGCCGGTGTACCCTGGGAACAGACGACGAATCTGTTTAAGGGAATTGTGTCAAACACAAGCCCGGTTCCTTTACGGTTATTGTTACTATTTTGTTATCTTCTGCAGAATTAGAACCAGTTGTTGCTCATATTCGGTTTCACATCATATTCTTGTTATTTTACTTTGCTTATTTATTTTCATTGTATTGTAATTAGTAAAGTGATGACAAGTATTTTATTCAGAATTTCCAACATTTACTTGAAACAATGAAACAGATGGGTTTTCCCACGAGATGGTGCAAATGGATAAAAGCTTGTCTAGTTTCATCACAAGCCTCAGTTCTTATAAACGGGTCTCCTACTTCAGAATTCGTCTTCTCTAGAGGTCTCCGACAAGGGGATCCTTTATCTCCTTTGTTGTTTACAATTGCTATGGAGTCGTTGAGTTGTTCCTTAAATGAAGCGGTCCCACAAAAGTCTGATTCTTGGTATTGGTCTACCAAATGGGGGGCCCACAGTCAGTCACTTATTATATGCCGATGACGTGCTTTTGATGGGTTCATGGTCTGTCACAAATTTATTAAACATTATTAGGATAATGAGATATTTCAACATCATCTTAGGTCTTAAAATGAATGTCAACAAGTCCTCTTTGATTGGTGTTGGGGTTCAAAATGAAGTGGTCTCTCATGTGACTGATCAATTTCATTTTAACAAAGGCTCTTTTCCAATGGAGTATCTTGGTTTTCCACTTGGGGTTAGTATGAACAGATCTAACCATTGGCAACCTATGATTGATGTTTTCAACAAACGACTCTCCTCATGGAAATGCAGATCACTATCGATTGGTGGGAGACTAACTCTAATTCAATCTGTTTTTTCTAGTCTCCCCTTATATTACTTTTCTTTATTCCGGGCACCAGAAAAAATCATTAATCAACTTGAGCGAATTCAGAGGCGGTTCTTTTGGGGTGAACAAGATGAACGCAAAAAAATAAGTTGGATTGCATGGCGAGATGTGTTGAAACCGAAGGAGAAAGGTGGGTTAGGAATTAGTTCCCTTAAAGCCGCGAATATGGCCATGCTTGCTAGATGGTGGTCACGTTTTAGGCTTGAACTGAATCGAATCTGGCGAACTGTGGTGGCATCAATACACGGGGACCAAGTTTCCTCGTTGGTTATTCCTATAAAATCCAGAATTGGGGGGCTATGGAAAAATGTTTATAAATTGAAGTCTGATTCACTATGAATGGGGTTGAAATTCATTTGGTCATAGAGACAAATTCATATGTGGTGGCTGAGGCGAGGAAGAAACTTGATGAATCTTTAAGTAGTGCTACCATATCAAAACTTTGGTGGAATAATTGGGTACCAAAGAAAGTAAATGTCATGAATTGGAGGGCCGGACTTGATCGTATTCCAACTTTTCTTCAACTTAGCAAATGTGGTGTTGTTCCAACGTCAACACTTTGCATTTTCTGTCAATAAGTTGATGAATCCAGCGATCATTTGTTCACGGGCTGCCCTATAGCTATGGAAGTATGGTGTAAAGTGGGCGTGCGGTGTAAGTTAAGCCCAGTTTTTGCGTTTCAGGTTAGTGACTTACATGGCTTTCATACTTATTTAACCGGAAATAAATCGAGGAAGAAAATTATCAACGCCATCTTCCAAATCACTATTTGGTGCATATGGAGGAAACGAAATAAGGTGGTGCATGAGCACAAGACTTTTTCTTCAGTTGCCATTTTTTAAGAAGTTAGATCTATTTCATTTTTATGGATATCCAAAAGGGAGACAAAGGTGGTGACAGATTGGCATAAATGGTGTAATTTTTCATTTTGATGTAAACTATTGTAATTGTATTTCAACTTTGTACTCGATATTACTAGCATCTTGCTAGAGTTTGAAATGAAATCCCATTTTGCTGTTAAAAAAAATGTACTAATATAAAAGAGTTCCGCTTAAAAGAAAAGGTTGAGAGTGGGGCGATGGGGAACTCATTATATTACGGATCCGCCAATGCTCATGGCATGCTCTAGTAATTTACCTAGTCACCTTAGTCTAAGACAAAATTCAGACATGACACCTATAAAAAATTAAACTCTTTGTTACATAACCAACTTGGTGATGGTGATATGAGAAATAACTCATAAAGCGGTACCTAAACTTAAGACACTAAGTGTATCTTTTTACCACAAAATAAATTTAAAAGAAAGGACAACGACTTCTAAACGTATGGGTTTTGATCATTTGAAAACTAAATTTTTCGTGAAAACTAGAAAACTGTCAAAACACATTGTGTTCTGAATTTAACACAATGTGTTTTTAATATGTTTTTCGAAAACACATTGTGTTAAGTTCATATCACAGTGTGTTTGAACAATTTTCTGATTTACAACGCTATCAAAAACACACCGTGATTTAAAACTTAACATAACGTATTTTAAGAGCATGAAAGAGCATGAACTTTTAAGAACACCCATACAATTTTTATAATTTCTCGATATACGGTTTTTGAGATAAAATATTTTGAATGAATAAAATGATTTATGAAAGAAAGAGAAAAAAATGAGTGGTTGAGATTTAAGGGTATTATGTGTATATTAGCTAAGGATGTTTAAATTAGTGAATAAAGAAGAGGGGTATTTTAGGTACTTCAAATCATGAATTGAGATTTTCAAAAAGGGAAAAATGCTTTATAGGATAGTATAGAAGTATAAATATATATATATATATAGATTTCGCGATTAGAATTTGACTATATCGAGCATATGCCCCCCCCCCCAACAACATATATAGTCCAAATAATGCTTTGCCAACATATATAGACTACGCGATTCGAATTTGACTAGACTTTTCAGCCTATTACATAATTAAAACACAACACATTATAATCACTTAAACGAATACAATTACGAAGTTGACCATATTTCACTCTAATCAGTTATTATATTTTAACGTTACCCACGCATTACCCGTCTGTAGAGGTTTGGCCTTTCACCCATATGTTCCGGTGGGTAATTATTTCAACGAGCCCAACAATAAACCCCTAATTTACTACTCCAATCAGGGTGGTCTTCAACTCTAAGTAACTCCCGCAATTCTTATATTGTAAGAGCCTTTGTCAGAATATATACTCGTTGTTTGTCACCACTAACACGCTTGACTTTTACTTGCTCTTTCTTAACACATTCGCTAATATTGTGAGCCCTGGTTTTAATATGCTCACTCATGGATTTGCTTATACCTATCGAAAGACTAAAAGGTTTACCCATCAAGTCGGGTGTGAGGTTCACCATAAGACGATGTGGCCGCCTTCACACAACGTCTATTGCGTTGATGAGATAACCTTTGCGTGGATTGTGCAGCTTAAGTAGTATGTGGCCTGCACCTTCACGTGATTTGTGTAACTTAAATAGTTATGTAGAACTTTCGTGAGATTTATGTAGCTTATGCGATTTTAAAACTATTGGCGATATTGGATGATTGTTAGGCACATTATTTTAGGAATGATGATCCTATATATGTAGTTTTCGTTGATTTGGTGATTGTGCCTTTATGTATGACTGAGTTGATTTATTAAAGACTTTTAATTAACCGACAATCCTTTTATTAACAAATTACCTTACCCAACTTTAATAGACGACATTTGTTTTGTGCAAAATGAGTTATGCCCTCAGATTAGGCATTGATTGAAGAATAAAGTAACTTGTTCGTGTGGCGGGTAGCTAGTTCTGGAGCTAGAGGATATATACTGGCTTTAGTTACCCCGTTGCTTATCTCATTTACGTATACATGCATATGTATTGTGCCATTTTGCATTTGTATTTTGGATTTTAAATGTCGTTTTCGAATTTCATCTAACGGAGTTATGTTTTAAAATTAAAATTTTTTGAAATAATCCACAATTTTATAAAGTAAGTGTTATACATGTATTCATTTAACTCAAGAGTTAAAGAACTTGATTTTTAGCCCATGACACTCACTGCGCTAGACATTCTACTCGTTATAAAAAAATGGAATTTCTTTTCTGTTAATAAATGTTATATGGATGCTCGCGTGATGCAGAGCAACGGTGGTAATAGTGCCAACGATGGGTGACAGTGGTGGCAACCAGTAGTGGTGATGACGAAGAATAATGTATGTTATCTATGAAAAAGTTATTGATGTCAAATAATGTAATGTAGTATTTTAGACTTAAAGGTAGACATTGTAAAATTTAATTTAATTAAAAATATTACAGTTACGTTAGATAAAAAAAATATTTAAAGTAATGAAAGAAAGAAATTTAAAGAATGTCCAATTCTTAGCTTATCAGAGGGGAGGGAGTGGAAGTGGGGAAGAGGATGCGGGGTCGCGGGGCCGGGCATGCACACCACCGCCGGTGTTTAACCGCAGGAGAGAGAGAAGGAAATTGGGGGAAGGAAGCCGCTACGGGGAAGAAGAAGAAAGAGGAGAGAGGGGGGGAAAGAGAAGGTGACTGATTGGTTGGTCAAACTCGTGGGACCCCCCACTAACGGACTAACGGGTCTCACGACTGTTGTATTAAAAAAAAAAATTTATTTTTTTTAATAACCTTTACCTTTTTCACTATATATATACAATTTTTTAACACAAAACACACAATATTCTACCATTTCTTTTCTTCTTCTTCTTCTTCTTATTTCTTCACCACTTTTATAAAAAATGGATCCAAATAAAACTAGAAAAAGCCCCCTTTCCTAAGAACAATCGAAATCGTTTGTTTAATTACCCTCAACCTCTCCCAAATCAACCTATTCAAAATCAACCCCTTCCAAATCTACACTTTTCTCAACTTATTATTAATCAACAATATTCTCAACCTCCCTCAAATCAACCATACTCTCAACCTATACAAAATCAACAATACTCTCAACCTATTCAAAATCAACAATACTCTCAACCTATTCAAAATCAACCATACTCTCAATCTCACAATATTTTTCAACAATTTTCTCAATCTTCTTCTTCTTCTTACATCCCACAACCCGCTTCTCCTAATTACGCGTTTAATATGGCTCTACCTCCACCAAAGGATGCTAGAAACTTCACGCCATGGGGGCTCGACCAAGACGACATTCTCGGGGACATTATACCCGAAACTCAAGAACCAAATGGTAAACATTCTATTTATATATATACATTCTATTTATATATATACACATTTTATTTATATGTTAACTTTTATATATATAAATACACATTTTATTTATATGTTTACTTTTATATATATACAAGATGTTAATCAAGACCAAGATGAAGATGAAGATGAGGAGGTTCAAGAAGTTGACGCGCGTGGAAAGAAAAAGGAAGGCCCGAAAAAACGTGAGAGTTGGAATGACGAACAAGAGGTTGCGTTGGCTCAAGTTTGGATCCAAATTTCGGAATGTAAAAAATTTAGGAATGAGCAAAAAGCGGAAGGTTTTTGGAAGCGGGTTCTCGAGCATTATGCTAGTCAAATGGGCGGCACTACACGAACCGTCCATGGTATTTTGCCAAAGTGGAAAACGATAAATGCGGCTATGGGTCTCTACAACGGTATTCACATCCAAGTGGTATATACTTTTTATATATACTTACGTAATAGTTTTTAGTATATACTTATTATATATACTTACGTAATACTTAATTAAATATAGATATATATACTTACGTAATAGTCTTTATATGTCTTTCGTAGAAACGAGCCAAGGGTAGTGGGTGCAACGATTTGGACATTCAAAATGAGGCGATGAGATTGTACAAGAAGCGAACCAAAAAAAATTTTGGTCATATGAAAGCATGGAAGGTCGTGAATACTCATGACAAATGGAAAGATCAAGAGTGTTTTGCCGATATTTTGGCGGCCTTGGGAATCACAAATAAGGTGGCTAGTTCTTCTTCAAAAAGAAAGTCGGCGGAGTATGATTCGGCTAGCAACGAGAACATCCTTCCCGACATGAACGAAGACCCATCTCCTCCCTTTGTTTCTTCCTCCAAGCAAGAAAAAAGCAAACCGCGACTTCCTCCTCTCATGATATTGTAGCCGATGATATTAGCGCCTACACGCACGAAAAGCGTGATTATTTGGTGCTTAAGTGTGAAAAGGATCAATTGGCGAAAGATTTTTGGGCTACACAAATCGATGCCACGAAATCGAAGTCTCGACAAAGGAATTTGAAGTTTTTTACCGACTCTCATGCTCACATCACCGATCCGTATCAACTCGAACTCATTCTTCAAGAGAAACGTGAAATCGCCAAAAAGTACGGATGGAAATGTAACTTTTAGTTGTTTTTTTTTACGGTAACTTTTAGTTTTTTTTTTCAGTAACTTTTTTTTTCGGTTTTTTTTATTTAATTTGTAGGGAATGTGTGTTTTTCTATTTTAATGTTATTTGTTTTACCTTTTAATGAAAGTTTAATGTTGTTATTTTATATAGTTTTTAAATTTATATAGTATTAAAAATAAATGAAAAAGGAATTAAATAGTATTAAAAATAAATGAAAAAGAAATGATGAGGTAGAGATGGGGGAAAGTGTCGCCAATAATTTAGGGAAGATGGGGGAAGAATGGAGTAAAATGAGGTGACAAAATTGTAATGATTAGTGGTGGGGAAAAATGGTAACCACTCCCTCCCCGTCAATGTTAAGAGAGCAAGGGATCGAGATGCCATACACCCACTGTACATAGACGAACTACCGACACCAAGACCATACAATACGTTAGTACAATATTACTTGGATATATATATGTACATAAATCATCCACCCACAACCACACACTCCCTCTATGGATTATCCAAGCAGCTTCATATTGTTACTATCCCTCTTTATAATATCTATCTATGTTTTCGTTATCTCCGGCCGTCGTAACTCTCGGCTTCCACCGGGTCCTTACCCTTTTCCGGTAATCGGGAACCTGTTCCAGCTAAGCAACAAACCTCATCGTTCACTTGCCGCACTCTCCAAATGTTATGGTCCGTTAATGTCACTTAAGCTTGGATGTAAAACAACCATAGTCGTTTCATCACCTGATGTTGCTAAAGAGTTATTTCACACAAATGACCTCTTGTTTTCTAACCGATCCATCCCAGACACTGCCCGGTTAATGGACCACCATAAAATCTCTATAGCTTGGCTGCCCGCTGGAGAACAATGGAGAAGACTGCGAAAAATAACTAGAGAATTTTTGTTTTCTAGACAATGTCTAGATGGTACCCAACATATACGTATGGAAAAGGTACATATGAACCTTGCTTGAAATTGTTTTTTCTTTTAAACGATTATATATATATGCTAAATTTAATATTACACCAAAGTTATCTTACTAGATATTAATTGAATTTTAAATAATGTAATAATAATTAATGTTCAAATTGAGCCAATTACTGAATAAATATATATATATCTGATTTGGTTGTAGGTGCAAGAACTTCTAGATCATGTTAGTCAATGTTGTATAAATGAAAAGGCCGTGAACATAGGTGCAGCTGCTTTTACAACATCTATCAACAGTTTATCCAACTTGATCTTCTCTAAGGATTTATGTCAATACGTTTCTACGGAATCTCAAGAGTTTAAGGACGCGATTTGGGGTGTGATGGAAATTCGTGGGAAGCCGAACTTGGTAGACTTTTTTCCAATACTTAAACCCTTTGATCCACAAGGGTTAACACGGCTAGGACAAGTTTATGCTAATAAGTTATTTGGTATTTTTGATGAGATCATCGATCAACGGTTGGAAACTAGAACTCGTTCAAGTTCATCGTCGAATGAAGCTGTTAAATCAACAAAAATAGATGTTTTGGATATGTTGCTCAATCTTATCGACTTAAATGATGAATCTAAATTTAGTCGAAATGACCTAAGACATTTATTGGTGGTAAGTAAATACATTGTCACATATAGTCAGACTAAAATCGTATTTATAGAAGTTTGAATTATACAATATGATCATTTCATTTCATACATTATTGCAGGATTTATTTGTCGCTGGAACCGAAACAATATCAACCACTTTGGAATGGGCTATGACAGAGCTTATACGTAACCCGAAAAAGACAGAGAGAGCTCGGTTAGAGATTACAAAACTTATGCAAGGAAGCAGCAAACTTGTACAAGAAAAGGATATCTCTCAACTCCCTTACTTACAAGCAATAATAAAAGAAACTCTCCGACTATATCCTCCCACTCCCTTTCTTCTCCCTCACGAAGCCATACATGACGTAGAAGTTCGAGGTTATTTTGTGCCTAAAAATGCACGTATTCTTTGTAACGTTTGGGCTATTGGACGAGATCCAAACATTTGGTCAGGCCCTGAAATATTTATGCCAGAGAGGTTTTTGGATGTCGAGATAGACTATAGAGGACAAAATTTCGAGCTCATTCCATTTGGCAGCGGGAGGAGAATGTGTCCAGGATTGAATGTTGCTCATAGGATGTTACATTTAATGTTGGGTTCTTTGATTCAAAAATTTGATTGGAAGCTTGAAGGAAATATGAGAGTAGAAGATATGGATATGGAAGAGAAGTTTGGGCTTACTTGTCCTAGAAACGTACCGTTAATGGCCGTTCCAATTAAACTTTAATTTTCCAATAAAGTATTTGCCGGTGACGATATTTACGACGTTTGCAATCTTATTGAAGTTTATTACATGCTACTATAATATACGAGTACTAATTTTCTTAATACTGTTGACTTGTCAAGCTGTTTAATTGTCTACTAGTGGTTTTTTTATTCGTTCTTATTGTGTTTTCATGAAAAAGTTGGAACCGTCCATTGAATCAGTAGTTTCAAACTATATAAATCAAAGGTTAATAAAAAATATCGAAAGCATAAAATTAATAGACATCGTTATATGTAATACCAATCTAAATTCACAATGAGGTTTAGGACTTGATGGGTTTAGATCCGTGGATTTGGTCCAGGTTTTCTGTCAATAAGCTTGTTTTAATCATTTAAGTCAATCTATTTCACCCTTTAGAGATATAACATAAGCTAAATTAAATAACCTTTATGAGTCCCAAATTAAGATAAATGTCAAGTAAACCCGACTGACAAACAATTCTAACCTGGAATGTGACCAGTTAAGAATGTGACCCAGATATGGATATTAACAATGAGGTAAATAACTGAAAATAAATTGCAAGAACTGTAACACCCCACTGTTGGCGGAAACATGAGGTGTCATGAAAAGTACAGCACGACATGGAATTACATAAATACTGCTAAAATGAAATAGAATATAATAAATATATTCCCAAAAACATGAGTTCAAAGTCATAACAGTGCTAAAATAGTTTATTACAATCCAATCCATAAAGAGATAATCCAAGGCATATAGCCTTAAAGTCTAACAATAAATAAAGGAGCACTAAACTCCGAAGTCCAGCCTAGCATAACAGTCCTTATCCCTGATTAGCCTGAGCAACTGAAAAGTATACTAAAATGTGTCAACACAAAGGTTGGTGAGTTCGTAGGTTTTATGTCAAAAGTCTAGTAAAAGAAATAAGTATTTTGTCGATTTTTTTAAGTCTAAACAAGTAATAGTTCAATATATAACGAGCAGAGTTACGCCATAATAAGTCCAAATGTCTCAATGTCTCAAAGTCCGGCCTTACGGTACCTGCCTTAGTCCAAAGTCTCAAGTCTCCAATACATACAAAAGCACGTCAATTAAGCACGTCATTAAACACAACAACAAACACATAATCACATACATACAACAAGACAGAAGCACGTCAATGGCATCAGTAACTCTATACGCACAGGCTCAATACTGAACATAAACAGAAATCGACAAAACTGTTTAAAAAGAACAAGTATACTTTTCACCCCAAAACATGTATAAAGAGGGGCTACGAAACTCACCTGAAAGCAGCACAAGCACAATTATCCTAGATGAACGAACAAGAACACGAACAGTCAAATACACTTGAAATGAGCTCACTATCTGTCCAGAAGTCCTACATTGTCCACAAGTCATCCAATAAGTACTTACTTAATTGCACAAGTCCATGTCCTATATTAGTGTCTTAGGAAATGCCATTATGTTTTATCAAATGTCATAATATATATAGTAGTCCTTTCGTTCTTATAAATTGTCCACATGAAAAGATTCTTTCAATAATGTCACATTCGTAATGTTTATATCTTAACATATATTTATATGGAACGTCATTATAAAATATGTTAAGTCTGGAAGGTCATATAATTTGTACATCGTCTTTACAACGTCTTTTATTCTTTGCATTTATATATAGTCGTTATAAAGTATATGAAGTCTGATAAGTCATTAACTATCGTTATACGAATGTGTAATTTATATAGCTTTTTCAAAGTCCTCCTTATAACTAATAATTTTTGATTTCAAATTATTCTTTGTATATATATATATATATAGTTATGTCTAATAATTCTTTATGTATATATCTTTATATATATATCCATACTAATTTCGTAATTATGAAGATTGGAATTTAATTATAAAATTTTGAGATTTACTTTTTATTATAGATCAATTAATTGAAATAAAATTTTTATTTATTTAAAACTTTAATTTTGACTAAAATACCAAAATAATATCCAAACCCTAATCCTTATCTATAAGCGTCGTTGACCAAGTTTGACCGAACCAAAAGTTTGACCTAACACCAAAATACCAACCAAATCCAATTTTAAACTAAAAACATTTCCGGCCGGTTTGACCAAGTTTGACCCGCGTTGACCGGCCGTATGACTGACTTTGACCGAACCATAAATCAAGAACAATAGTAGATCCGGCCACAAAGATGAAGTTACAACTCGATTTCAAGGTCACAAACATGATTAACAACTCAAATTATACAAGATCTAATCAAATACATCCAAAAATCACTATATGTTTCCGGATTAATAAACTTTTCAGTTTTTATATACATTTTCGGACCAATTGATATAAGAACAAGAACCAAATCAACAATATGAAGATTTCCGGATTCAAAGATCTCGATTTATTTAGTTATGTATGAACCGAAATACAAGGAAACACATGAAATCTAAACAAGAACATGGATTTCGGATATAGAGTTTTCGGATTAACAAGATTTCTGTTTCACTTTTCGGATCTAGATAGTTTTCGGGTCTTGAAGAATTTCGGGTATGTTCATATCCAAGAACACCAAACAACCGAAAATATATATACATATACTTAAATATTTCAAATCTAAGAGGAATCCGAATACATATACACTTTAAACCGAAAAATATATATATTTTGCCAAACACTTGAATCTATATAAATATATACATACATACTATCGTAAATATATATATATATATATATATTAATTTTCGGTTTTTGAAAGGAAGAAGAAAAAGAAAATCGAAGTACATAAAATTTTTGTAAAACAAACCGAATCTATACATATATATACATATACAAAAACCGATCTAAAGATTCAAAGATGACATTTTTCGGATCAAATGGATATATGTAAGAAGAGAAACGGATCTATATACATATACATGTATATAACCGATTTATATACATATAAAGAAAAAAAAATATTTTTTTTGATGAAGAACAACCGATTTAGACATTGATCTATGCAATCCTTAACACAATCTAAACGAAAATCCAAGAAGTTGATGAATAGTGATGGTGGTTCTTGGTGGATGGTGGTGGTTTGCGGCGGCTGAGAAAGGGAGAGGGAGGGGGGACGGCTAGGAGAAAAGGGAGAAGAGAGGGAGAAAGGTTTGTGAGAATGAGGGGGGGGGGGGGGAGTTAGGGTTAGGGTTTTTGTTAGGTCTTTGACTCCCTTGCCTCACCCCTTTGACCTTCTAATAAGTCGTTTGACCCGTCAATTCATTTTGTCGACATATTTGATTGTAACTTTTCAATAGCTTTCTAACGGATATAAGCATGTCTATTTTTACTTATTAAATCTTTAATTGATTTAATTTTAAGTATTTTACTTAATTGGCATTTCCACAAGACAACTAGTATTCCTCCTGTTCTCGAGTCCACGTACAATTTTTCTAAAGTCTAAGTGCTCACAAAGTCCGAAATAAACACAAATCCATTTATTCCATGATAAAATCTTAAAGTCTAACGACGTACATAACGAAACAAACTAAAAAAAATGACTAAAAAAGTATTTCGGAAAGTACGGTCAGATGACAGTTGTCACAAGAACAAAAAGTGCTCAAACTATATAAAGTATCTATATAATCAAGTATGTGACATTGAGACACGATGTACTTTTCAATGTATTTGATTTATTGATATAAACAAATATAAAGGTTGTTGTTGAACAAAGATAATCACAAAGATGAAAATATCTAAACAACCTTGAAATACAAGTGATCTAAATAACTTTTGGTACGAAGACAGAATCGATACAAAGAAACGATACAAAGCAACGGGCATGAGATTATTTTCTTGTTTCATAGCATTAGACATATAAATTTACCACATATTATATGAACTCTCACTTTTTCTTGTGATATCCATACGCTTATGTTATTTCTGAGCCTGCAAGTACCGTTGAATCTTCCAAGACTATCATGAGATTAGAAACATAAATCTTAAATTGCTTGTAATATTTTTGTAGCAAAGAATTACATGAATTTACAGGATATAACCACAAATTATTAAATATGATGCTTGCTCTCCATTCTGCAACCAAATAATGGGATAAGAAAAAAGCATCTTTCCAATCCATAGAAACAACAACACCTGTGCTCAATCCCTAAGCGGGGTATGGGGGAGGTGAGCTGTAGACAGTCTTATCTCTACCCAAAGGTAGAGAGACTGCTTCTATAAGGACCTCCAGCCAAGAAGATGTAAAATCTGTAAAATGGAAGAGTGTTTATACCTGTCTGTCGAGAACATGATAAGACGATATACCTGTCAGCTGGGTCAGCTGGGTATGGCTACCTTAAGAGTAGGGAAAGGTAACAAATGTACGGCCTAACAATACCTTAGCACAATACATAAACTCTAGCAACCATAGTACGCAAATAATAGCATAAAATGTAGGAACATAATAAACAAAGTCTTTAGCAAGGAGCTCAAACAGGAGGAACGTAAACTGCCAGGACAACCATACCTATACATATGAATTGACTAAAAACTAAGGGGATTAAACTATTTCTAAACAACCTACGGAGCAAAGTACCTTAGGCCGCTAAGCTAAACTAATCTTAGTCTACTCACAAAAACGCTCACAAAACGACAAAGGTAACATATACACCTAGTCCTCTAGAAACTGTCTATTGAGTACACCCGACAACAAAAGAATAAGGAAAAGTAGTAACAAGCGACCTAGATAACTAAAAGCACAGGTTTAACAAAACACATATAATAACAACCATATAGAATATAGACAAATTTAAAAGTGTTTCAGCATAAGCCCAAACCTACCTACATATAAGGAATTAACTAAGAAATCCTAGTGCCCGATGGGTCCAAGGAAAATAATGGGTGGTGCGCAACCTATGAAACACGTGCAACCTATGAAACACACTAACTTAGCCGCCTAGCTAGACTAATCCTAGTCTTATCCCAAGCTCCCAAACCCCTAAACTAGTCCTAGTCTTCTAATAAATTCTCATCGGTCATGTCCTCCAACAGGCAAAGCATTTTAGGGCAGCCAAGAGTAACCTCCCTCCTCGATTTTGGCCTCTCTTTACTCAGGCCAAAACTACTACGGAGGTTACTGAGAACCAAAGTCTAAGAAAAAAAGTCTACAAAAACCTATTCCCATATGTCTTACACTCACTGTCCACCTCCTCCACCAGAAAACTCCATCGTATCCTTCGGTATTCTGTCCTTCCACCTCCGTCGACCTACCTCTTCTCCTGTCAGGTCAAAGCCTTCTTTGGCATCGAGTCACCTATGTTGAGCCTACTTCTCCCGGTCAAACCAACACAAACCACCTTAGGCAAGGCAATATGGGAAAAAGATGTTGGTCAAAGTCCCGCAAAAGTCATACCCTAACCTAATCCTCTACTCTAATCTTAGTTCTCCAGGCCGTCCTATCCGACGTCATGTCCTCCGACAAACCAAGTTCTATTAGGTCCTTCGCTAATCGGTCCTCCCACCTCATTTTAGGCCTTCCCCTTCAATAGAAAAAGCCTTCTTAATCTTCTTCCGGTACATGTAAATCTTAAAATTGAAGACGTAACTTTGTAAACCAAAATATTGGCCCATATAAACAAATTAAAGTTCAAGTGTGTATTTGTATATCAAATAAACTAGGGTTAAAAAAATATCATCATAAAAACTAAGGTTATTATTCCCAAATTCACTTTGTTCCACTTAGATAGGTTGGCCGGGGTATCTTCTAAATTTACTATGTGAGTTTCGGAGATAAGTTTTTCCCAATTTCTCAGGTTTATCTCAATGTATTTTTCATGAAGGGGGGGGGGGGGGGTAAGTCTAGCAAATCGATGGTTAAAATTACCTCCAACACATCTGAATCGAAACTAATTTTAAAAAAAAAAAAATTATCTGATGCATTTTGTTTATGTTATTATGGTATTTAGTAATGAACTTGGATTTTAGGTATATTCTGATTCCTAGACATTTTCACAAAACAAATACATGTATTTGATGCGACAAAGTTTTGCTTTTAGGCGTAAATATCCAACCTATCCTAAAAATCAGAAAAAGCTGACTATAATTTATTTATATTTTTTGGTATTTGATATTGTAAACTTTTGAATAACCTTCGTATAAAATTTTTGTATAATGTTTACATTACTCGTATTATGTTTCGTTGACCCGTCGGTAAATTCATAAACTACAAAAGTCCGTTTTTAAAAAAGAAAAACAAAGTTACGTCCTTAAACAAAAAAGCAATAACTTGATAGAAAAATAGGTAAAAGTTTAGTGTCTTGTTATGTCATTTGTCCGTTTATATACTAAAAAATATATAAAAACACTACAATTTATAGAACTCTTAGCTTGTAATCCTACAACAAAGCCTAAAATTAATACAGCTCATAATGAATATTGTTAACACAGTACTAAATATCAACATGTTACACAAAGCATAGCAACCAAAGTAAGGAAATCAACTACATCGATTCATAATCATTATCCTCCCGACATATTTTTTTAACTCTGAATGTCGTTTTTCACGGTGTATTGAAAGGTTGAAGTGTATACAATTTTACCCCTATCAAAAGTAAAGATTCTGTCAGGTTCTACCAAAAGTAGAAAATGATCTACATTTTATGGGCACGAGAATCAAACACTTAATCTCTCTTTCTAGAGACAAAGACTTTTTATATTCCGTCGACATATATCTCATGTGTAAGCAGGTCAATTGAAGTGATAAAAATATGAGAACACGTGTTGAACACATATATGAACTCTTTGTCCCATTTATTTAATTTTTATAGTAACCCCAACGATTCACATGTCTAGTCATAGTTTTTGAGTTCGATATTTAGGGATGATAAAATCTTAAGATTTTTTTCTCTGAATACTTGTAATGGTTCATGACTAACATCTCGTTGTTTAGGGACATACGTGCAAGGGGTCACCATTATATGGTGAGGTTTCCAGATGTCGTATACCGAGCCCATGTTCAAAAAAAATAATTTTATTTATATGTAAAAGCTTCTATGCATGCTGAAGATATAAACCCATTATTATTCTTTTATATCTTTCATATAAATAAAAGTCAAAATGGATAGTAAAGTCAATTTAAAAAAAAAAATGAAATTTGTGATTGATTGATAAAGATAGAGTATACCTATTATATTTATGTTATCAGTAATACATATATGTATCAAAAACATTAAATCTAATTGAGAAAATATACATCGATCTTTATTACAGAGTATTATTATAGAGTATATGGCAGATGAAAACATAAAGACCATACAGTACATTTGCACAATATTAGTTGGAAGAAAAATGATTAATCAACCTAACTTATATGTTTAAAAATTAACTTAAAATATTAAGAATTTGACATGTGGATTCCACTAATTCTTTTTCCTAATCTTGCCCCTGATTTTTCCACATGTCATCCTCTTATTATTAGACATATTTTTAGACTTATCAATTAGGTTGATTTATCATTATCTTAGTTGGAAATATAAAGACCACATAGCAGTACAATAATTAATACAATATTGTTTGGATATACATACACTTAGAATGAAGCTAAATCATACACAGAAAGCCACACAGTACATAACGCTATGGATTATCCAACTTTCATGTTGTTACTATCCGTCTTTCTAATATCTATCTATGTGTACACCATCTCCGGCTGTCGCAACTCTCGGCTTCCACCAGGTCCTTACCCATTTCCGATCATTGGAAACCTGTTACAGCTAGGCAACAAACCCCATCGTTCACTCGCCACACTCTCCAAATGTTATGGTCCGTTAATGTCACTTAAGCTTGGATGTAAAACAACCATAGTCGTTTCGTCACCTGATGTCGCTAAAGAGTTATTTCACACAAATGACCTCTTGTTTTCTAGTCGATCCCTCCCCACCACTTCCCGATTAATGGACCACTATAAATACTCCATGGCCTGGCTGCCGGTTGGAGAACAATGGCGAAGACTGCGAAGAATAACTAGAGAATATTTGTTTTCTGGACAATGTCTAGATGATACCCAACAACTACACATGGAAAAGGTACGTATAAATAACCAAGTGCTATTTTATACTATACAAAAGTGTGACACTATAATGTTTGCTAAATCTGACACTTTTTTAGAAAGTTTGTTGTTGATTTGTATAGAATGTATTACTCGTGGTTATTGTTCTCTTTAGCAGGATGTGTGCAGAAGAAGGAAATATCTACTTAGATATTTAATTTTTATGGCACATAGGTCTATAATGCATGAAACGTTCATTATGCGAATTATTGAACCTTGCTTCACTAAGAAAAAATCGTCTTGCTATATATTTCTGATACAGGAAATGATTAATCTTCCTAAATTAATGACCTAAAAATCCTCCTAATTATTAAATGAAGAAATGTGATAAATCAGGTGGCAAAATTAAAAAAGAGAGTTCGTGTATAACACATGTTTCTTTCTTATAATTTTAGGAGGATTTTTAGGCTAATATTGTTGGAAATATTATGTTAAATATTATTTAATGTGGTTAAATAATTTAACATAAATTTACAAGTTAATAGATATGTTAATAAGGAGTTGAAAGAGTGTTTAACTAAAATGAGTTTGTCCCACATTGGAAGAGGTATAAACATTAAGTGTGTTTATAAGGAGAAGTGTTGGAGGAATTATAATTCCTTATAAGGGGCTACACCCCAAGTGGGCAAGGACCCAACGCACCCAAGACCGGGACCAGGGGCGTGTCCGATGAGGCGTTTTAGTGGCGCACTTTGTACATCGCCGCTTTAGAGCCGCCTTTGTTTTTGACCAGCTCGGTGTGGCTCGATTATGGCTTCCATGGCTCAGTAGGTGGCTGTATGGCTCAAGAGTTTAGTTGTTATGGCTTAAGTGGGTTGATTTGTTCCTGGTTTAACACCTGGAACAACACTTGCTATAGTTCAGCAAGTGACACATGTAATTAAGGTGTAGTTAAGCTTCAATAGTTAACATGTGTCTTGCACTTAAAAAGAAAATCTGATATATACATCAGATTAACAACAACAACAATATGAAGTACATTCTAACACTTTTTCAATCTGGATCATAAAAACAACTACTTCTCTTTCACTTCTCTTCAAGCTGTTATTGAAGGTAAATTTTCGGGTTGTGGTTGACTCCGGCAGTACTTACTGCTTTGGTTGTTGTACCCTGGGAAACTGACGGGTTTACTTGGGTAGCCCGAAATCAGTTTTAAGGGCTCTCTGTTTAACAGAACCCTCAGCCCGTTTTACCTTCTTTTCTGTTCTTTATTTCTATTTCATTTACTTTCTTGTATTGAATAGTTTGTAGTTAATTTCTTTGTAATCTTGTTATAATTCGAATTTGATTTTCAATAAAATGTTATTTATTTGAATGGTGTACCAACAAATATTTAGGAGGATTTATCATTTTCTTTATGATATATAGCTATAGATATTAATAATAATATTAAATTGAGCGAGAGGCAGAATAGTGAGTAATTCATGGGTACAAGTCTCGTTGTGACAAAATTTTGGGCTTTCTCAGTGGAGACGATCGGGTGTCGTCCGCCCGTGATTCCAAATTAATATATTTTGTTAAAAATTTTGCTATTTGAATATTTCATTTGGTTATACTTGTAGGTGCACGAACTTCTTGACCATGTTAGTCAATGTTGTATAGATGAGAAGGCTGTGAACATAGGTGCAATAGCGTTTACCACAGTGGTCAACATTTTATCCAACTTGCTCTTCTCTAAGGATTTATGTCAATATGTTTCCACGGAATCTCAAGAATTTAAGGACGCGATTTGGAGTTTGATGGAAGTTGGTGGAAAGCCGAACATGGCAGACTTTTTTCCAATACTTAGACCCTTGGATCCACAAGGTTTAACACGAAAAGGAAAGGTTTATTTTCAAAAGTTATATGGTATATTTGACGGGATAATCGATCAACGCTTGAAAGCTAGAGCTAGTTCATCACTGAAAGCTGTAAAAACAACAAAAGGAGATGTTTTGGATTCGCTGCTCAATTTAATCCACTTAGAAGATGAATCTGAATTTAGTCGAAGTGACCTATCACATTTGTTGCTGGTAAGTAAATAAATTGGTACATATTAGTTAGACTAAATTTGTGTTTAGAAATTTGTATTATACAAAATGATCATTTTATACGATATTGTAGGATTTGTTTGTTGCGGGTGCTGATACAACATCAACAACGTTCGAATGGGCTATGACAGAGCTCATTCGTAACCCCAAGAAAATGCAGACGTCTCGGTTAGAGATCACAAAACTTATGGAGAACAAAAAGAAGCACATACAAGAAAAGGATATGTCTCAACTCCCTTACTTACAGGCTATAACAAAAGAAACTCTCCGATTATATCCTCCTGCTCCCTTTCTTGTCCCTCATGAAGCCACAAATGACGTTGAAGTTCGAGGATTTGTTGTGCCTAAAAATGCACAAATTCTTTGTAATGTTTGGGCGATCGGACGAGATCCAAATATTTGGTCTGACCCCGAAACATTTATGCCAGAGAGGTTTCTGAAAGTCGATATTGATTATAGAGGCCAAAATTTTGAGCTCATTCCGTTTGGTAGTGGGAGGAGAATGTGTCCGAGATTGAATATTGCTCATAGGATGTTACATGTAATGTTGGGTTCGTTGATTCAGAAGTTTGATTGGAAGCTTGAAGGAAATATGAAAGTAGAAGATATGAATATGGAAGAGAAGTTTGGGCTCACATGTCCAAGAATTGTACCGCTAATGCTCGTTCCTATCCAACTTTGATAAATTTCAAATCTTGTTATTTAATCAAATGCACTTGCCAATGATAGTCTGATTGGGAGTATCTCATATTTAATTTTTGGAAGTCTTTCCTTGGTGAAGAGTTAAATTTGATATACAAACCACTTTCGGTTCATCATAGGCTTTAGTTGGCTATGTCCTTGATCGGTTCCACCAGCTTACATGGTCATCTGAATAGTCGTGGACTCGTAACTTTTGATTCGACTTGAAAACATTATTTTTTGACTCGTGACTTAAAATATGACTCGACTCGTAATAGTCTGGACATTTTTATATAGAACATTAAATTGTATAGTTATATATATCAGGGAAGGAGCCAGGATTTCCGATTGATGGGGGCCAGATAACGTAAGCTATTGTCGAAACTCGTAACATATTAAACAAAGAAAAATAATTCAGACAATAACTTATTTATACTGAATTTTAACTTATGCTCAACATGAAAAAAAACTTAAAAAATAAAGGGTGGTATTTGAATTTCTAAAAAATTAGGAGGCTGTAAAAGAAAATTGTAAATAAAAGCTATAGGAATTGGACCCACCAGATCCACCATCCAAATACACCTACATTATATTACGAGTACTATTTTTATGTCGTCTTCTTCAACATTGCTTCTCGACTTCCAGCCGACAATGTTTGCGACTTTCACCTTTTTTTAAATGGCTCTTATTTCAATCATTTTTACTGATTAGAATGGGCTATATTTTAAAAATATCAATAAATCAATGGCTGGAATATTAGAAAATCCATAAAAAGGTAACAGTTTTACACAAAATTCTTATTAAGGGGAACTTATTTAGGTTTTGTTTATTAAAAAGATTTCATTTTTAAAAAATTCACAATAAAGGTAATGCCGTCAGATTTTGTCGTTAGTCACCCGTTAAATGCCACTTTGTCATGCCACTTCATTAAAAATTCCGACGTCGACATCTGAGTTGCTTAAAAATATTGTCTTGGCTTGCTAATTACGTGGCTTAAAACTTCTTTGTTTATGTCAGTATCAATATATTCATCATCATTATATAATATCTTTATATACATTATATAGGGTTGGTTAATTTTTGGACATCCTAAATTAGGGACCATTAGGGACATGTAACTTACACATGTGTAAGTTGTAACTTATACATGTATAAGTCGTGGTGACGGTAGTCGCCGTCGCCGGAGAATCATGATGGTGGTCAGAGATTTCATGCTGCGAGTATTTTATTTTATTTTAGTATAGTGATGACAAATAATTCATATCATCGTGTCTATGTGGACTTTTTGATGATGTGGCATGACCACGTGAAATTTAACAGGTGACTAACGACAAAAACTAACTTCAATTGAAACTCACATTAAAGTGACTGATGTGTGAAATCGAGTAATAAAATTTATAAGCACGAACTACCAAACGACTGACTACAACACACTCACAGGCAGTGAGCCTGATCGCCTGCAGTATAGTAAACTTGGTAAATCCGAGGTCGATCATAAGGACTAAAGTAAAACAATTGTTAAAATGAAGCAGTTCAAGTAAAGAGGGGGGGTTTTATGACCGAATTGTCACTTTGCAATTTCTTAGAAAATTGTTAGTAATCCCGAAAGATTAATTGAAAAGAATCCGGTATGACTGAGGCAGGGTTCATCGGAAGACGAAAGTAAAAATGATTTTTATGGCAATAAATATTAAAAAGGTGCACTTACTTCGACTAGCTTACATTTGAATCATAGGGTCTAAATATCACTTGCATTGTTGAACGATTTAAAAGGTAATCAAGATGAACTTTCGTTATACTTGAAACTTTAATTGCTCAAAATATAGCTATCGCTCTCGCGAATAATTTCTACTCCAAACAATTAAGCAATAAGAACCTATGTTGATTTTATGATTTAATCTTGTGAAGCTTTCTCTCGAACTTCTTATTTGTCTAATCAGATCTCTCTATCATAGACGTTTGCACACTCAAAATGAATTTAATTTTTTAAACCTTTATCGCTAGTTTCTCTCAAACTCCAATGACTTTAGATTAATTAAAGACCGATTAACAATTTCATAAACCAATTGACAATGACATAGATTTCTTTCGAACTTCTAATTACAATTATCAATCAATAAATACAAAAATTAAAAACAATTTATAAACTAAAATGAATGTGGGTCTTCATTTAAACATAGAAATCTTGTTCAACAAATGCAAGTAACATCAAACAACCATATGACATGTTCACTATCCAAGTAGGTGCTGAGAGATTTAGTCTCTCATAATGAAAAGATAAAAACAATCAATAATATATGAAGACATAATGTACCGAATGTTGAAATCGTTCAAAGAATGACTAAAAATCGAATACGGAATGATGAAATAATCCAATCGTGTTCTTGATCTTCAAAGATGATTCTTCAGATGAAAAACCCCTCCAAAGACTCTTGAAAATGGTTGGGAATTAAAAGGTAGGGTTTTTGAATGATTTAGCATGCTTTATATAGTTTCGAAAAAACTTTTCTAGATTCGGCACCCATTGCGGCGCAACTAGGGTAGTTGCGGCGCTATGGACCTTTGACCGTTGTTGACACGAAGCTGGCTAGGAACCGAAGACGTTGCGGCGCAACTTAACTCTCTATAAATCTATTGCGGCGCAATAGAGTAGTTGCGACGCAATGGGCTTCTTTTTTCAGTTGACTTTCTTGACCAACTTCAAACTTCATCCACGTGCCTCGAAAAACATCTGTAAGCACTTGTTTCACCCCAAAAGTGTCGTTTATTCCAAAAATACACTCAAGTACCTGTTGATAACCTGAAACACTAACAAATACCATAAACGCACCAAATGTATACGAAAACGACTCAAAAATGGTACAAAAGCAACTAAATTCATAGTGGGAAATGGGTGTCAAATACAACACATCAGTGACTTTCACACACATGTGTTATTTACGCATGTTGAGGAATTGATTTCTTAAATGCTCTCAACCATGATTTGTACGGTCATTGTCCATATCACTATGGACTTTGCCTATAAATAGAAGACATCTCACTAGTTGCAAAAGTGCTCGAAACTTTGGAAATGCAACTTGTGTTTTATACTCCAAGATAATTCTTTCGAATATTTCCAAGTTACTAGATCACTTGTATTTCAAAGTTGTTTAGATATCACACCCGGATGTTTATTTTGGTTCCACTACAATCTTTGTATTTTATTTAACATAATTAATAAAAACATTCAAAAATACATCGTGTTCCTTTGACATTTACTTGATATATATTTAGCATTATATAGTATCAGACATTTAGGGTGTGTTTAGTTCAAGAAAACTCCCTTGTTTTCCATTTTCATTTTCTAAGAAAACATGAAAAACAGGAAACGCATTCAAATTGTAACTTTTTAAAAAAGTTTTCCTAGAAAATGAAAATTCATTTTTCCAACTTTTGCACTAAAATTAGAAAATTGTTTTTTTCAGTTTTTGTTTTCACTTTTCTATTTTCTAAACCTTCTATAAACCTAAATTTAGAAAATAAGTGAATTTGAACATGTTTTCTAGTTTCTAAAATGAAAAAATGAAAACTCATTCTTTTATTTTGAACGCGTTTTCAAAATTTTCAAAGGTTTTTTGAAATGAAAAACCTTTTCATTTTCTAGAAAACTAAAAATGGAAAACTTAAAAACATTTTCTCCAACTAAACGCGCCTTTAGTTTCTTGCATTTATCTTTACATTATTTCTTCAACTGAAATATGGATTGTCTCACTGAACTGGTTCAGTTATCAGATTAGTGAAGCTTGCCAGTCATTGTTATCGACATTGAGGTGTCTTCGGGTATACATACAGTTGAAACTTACATTAAAATTTACTTAAAACTTAATTTAAATATAATTAACACTTGTTACGGCTATTCATTATTTTAATAAACAAATTTCTAAAAATATATCTTCACAGATATTTTTTTGAAACTTATCTTAAGTTTAAATCGATGTTGGCAATCCAAGATATCCATCCATATATTAATTTACTTACTAGATTTATTTGAAGATATAAAGAAATTGTTCCCTATATTATTATTATTGTTGTTGTTGTTGTTTTGTTTTTTTTTTTCCATATAAAATCATATCCGAGATACTATTTAGACCCCCACTCCTTTAGATACAATAATAATAATGGGGTTGTAAACGAACCGAACGAACGCGAACTAAGCCTTGTTCATGTTCGTTCGTTTAACTTGACGAACGATTCACGAACAGATAAATGAACATAATGACTTGTTCATGTTCATTCGTTTGTGTTCATGAATGAATGTTCACGATCACAAACGAACGAACACTAATGAACGAACACAAACGAACGAAATATTTATAAATTAAGTATGTTTATTTAAACATTTCTTAAATAATTAGGTATATTAATATATAGAGAAAATGTCACAAATGGTTCATGTGGTTGTCGCTATTCGCATTTTGCCCCTTGTGCTTTTTTTTCGTTGCAAACGGTCCCTTAATTTTCCATTCGCATTGCCAGTAGTCCCTGATACTAACTTCTGTTAGTTTTATCCGTTAAACTCCTCACATGCATACCACGTGAGGGGCATTCTGGTCTATTTATAATCACATGGACTATTTGTGATAAATACATAACACTTTTCCATTAATTTTTGTATTCATATATGCAGATGTATCTATATGCAACTGTATATGTAGCATATCTATCAATAATTCTCTATCTATACCTTTCTTAATCCCGATCCAAAAATCCTTTAAGAATAAAACATCCGTTGTATTTGTGAGAGAAATATAACTTAAAAAGGTGAAAAAAAACACAAGTAATTATAGTTTTAGAAAGATTAACGAGGAGAGGAACAAGAGATGGATTTCCAGATTGTGGGCCACCGCAAAGGTAAGTTCTTTTCTTATTACTCACTTTATTCAACTTATGTCTCCGATTTTTCTTCCGGTCCATTTATTTCTCACAACCATATGTTTTCTTCATATGTTTTATTATTACTTCATTATTTATAAAAAAAAAGGTTAAAAATAAGCAACACTTATTGTAATATTGTATGCATGATCCTAGAGCCTTTATATATCCCCCATAGACCAAAGTAATCAATTTTTGGTGCATTGTTTAATATAAATTTTTTAAATTATAAAATGACTCAAAAGGTCAAAGTCAAATGCATAATAAAGCTTTCGTAATAATTACATAGCAATGTGGTTTTCTTACATCTTCTTGAAGAAGAGTAACCATCTTCATTAAAGGAAGATGGATTTATTGGGCAATCGAAACAAAGCTTGTAATACATAAAGTATTGCTGATGGGATTAGATACATGGGATGACAACAAATGATAATTGTGGCCTTTTTTGTTTGAATCAATATATGTATATGTACTTTTACATCACTGGAATTATTAGTAGCATTATTTGATTGATTTTATATTTATCTATTTATTTGTGATATAAAATGGGATTTTAATTCTTATTGATGTTATAATTTTTTTTGGATAAATAGAAATTATGGTGTTCATTACATTTAATTTTTAGTATTTCATGGTGACAAAAATTACACGATTCCCTCATTACAACAAATTCGATTAAGCTTTCGTTGTTTGTGTTTGTAAAGTTTCAAGATCTCGTATGATGGTTGTAATAATAATGGTTGTTAGTTGTTTTTTTTTAATGTTAGATGTTCTTGTTAATGATTGTACAAAGAAGATGGGGGATGGAGAATAAGATGGGTTGGAAAGATGAACAGGAGAGAGAAATAAGAATGAATGGGTATGGAAGAAGAAGAAAAAAGAAATGATGGATGGAGGTTTATTATGATGTGAAAGGACAGAATTACCCTCATGTGCATTGAATGTGAAGGTTTTAACGGCTAAAACTAACAGAAGTTAGTGCGAAGGACTGCAAGCAACGAGAACGGAAAACCGAGGGACTGTTTGCAATGAAAAAAAGCATAAGGGGCAAAATGCGAATATCAACAACCATAGGGACCATTTGTGACATTTTCTCCAATATATATTATATAAAAGAAATATTTATATTTAAACTATTTTTTATAGTATAGGTTATTATGTGTATGTATATGTAAACGAACATAATGGATTATTGTTCACGAACATAAACAAACTATTGTTCATGAAAGACGGTTCATGAACTATTGTTCACGAACGACCATTTATCAACATAAACGAACGAACGTTCACGAACAGATTATCGAACGTTCATGAACGTAAATGAACGAACGAGAGCTTTGTTCATGTTTGTTCATTTAGCTAAACAAACGAATACGAAAGAACTTTTCGCCGAACGGTTCATGAACTCTTCGTGAACTGTTCAGCTCGTTTACAGCCCTAAGCGAGAGTCACAAGTTCGAATCCCATCTCGAGCGTTGTGGTTGGCCAGATTTTTTTGGTGGAACGAGTTGAATTTACCGAGTGGGGCGGGCGGGAGAAGGGAATCGGGTAGGCCCACGGTATTTAGTTCGGATACCCGTGGTCTGGACCTTCGCTGTTCAAAAAAATTATTATTATTATTATTATTATTATTATTATTATTATTATTATTATTATTTATAAAAGTGGTTGTTATTATTATTATTAATACTTAAAATAATAACATTGTTAATTCTGTGAATTCATCAAAAATTCATTTCTAATTCCGTGAATTAAAAATCAAACTGACACATCAGCAAGTTATCCGGTCAGATGTTACATTTTCTGCTAATAAACAAAAGATGCTTTCTAAAAAGTAAAACTTTCAAAGAATATTGCTAATTTCATGAAATCGAGTAAAGTTCATTTCTATTTTCTGCAGTTATCTTTTTTTTTTTTTTTTAATTTAATGAGAGTTTAGGGTTTTTTGAAGCTTTGTATTCATGTATTATATAATAAACTAGTATCCTTTAAAAAAAAGTCAGAGTCAAAGTCAAACTGTTGCGAGTTGCGATTTTTGCATTTCTAGTTGCGATTTTGGCATTTCTTGTTGCGATTTTGGCTTTCGTGTTGCGATTTTGTTGGTTATTTTGTGATAATCCGAAAAACCTTGGTTATTTTGGTAAGATTGCCACGAAAATTGGCAATTGTCGCAATTTTTTTTTTAAAAGTGATTATGCAATACAAAATGATCAAAACATAGGTTCTGAATTATCCCCGTTCAGCCTTTACTTTCTTTCCTTTCTTCATTTTTTTTTTCTTTTATCTTTATTTTTTGTTAATTTAACTTTCTTCAATTTTATAATTAAGTATAAGTGTACCAGTAGATACGGTTAATTAAATAATTACTAGCCGGTACTACGGTACGAAGGTAAACCCAAATGCCGTGTCTAGTTATATTGGACTGCCACCGATATCCGGTAATACCAGCTGATATCCAGTATTTAAAACATTGATGTAGGGATGGTTTTCGGTACGGAACCGTACCGAAACCGACTAGTACCGAAACCGAAAACAACCTAAAATGAGAACCGAATACCGCACCGATTATATAGGTACGGTACCGGTACCGGTTTTTCGGTATCAATACCGAATAGTACCGAAAACATTCATCCATGTTATATAAGAACTCATATACATATTAATTCTTGGACGACTTTATCTTTTAACATATCTTTTAATGATTTAATGGTTATGATGAGTAATTTTTATTTTAATATATAGATGGACAACTTTAACTTATCAGCAAATGATCTTCGATTTTGACACTATTCTATATCTGTATTTCCTAACAGTAGCAGTAGTAGACAGTAGTATAATATATGTAAATGACATATCAGTATATAGTTATTTACTAAAGTAGCAGTAGTAGTACTATAATATATGTAAAATCTAATGCAACCTGACATAGTACTATATGTATTAAAGAAATCGGTATTCTTTTTCGGTTTTCCCGTACCGAACCGGTACCGAACCGAATAGTACCGAAACCTAATACGTCTCAAAAGAAGAACCGATACCGATTCCGAATCCCTATCGGTACCGATTTTCGGTACCGGTACCGGTTCGGTTTCGGTATTTCGGTTTTTTTGCTCATCCCTACATTGATGGATACAAATATTCATTCATGATTTTGTATTTTCTTAGGAAAAATGATTAATCAACCTAACTCATATGTTTAAAAATCAACTTAAAACCTTAAGAATTTGACATGTGGATTTTACTAATTCTCTTTCCTAATTTCGCCCCCTGATTTTTTCATATGTCATCATCTTACTATTAGACATATCTTTTAGCACACAAATTAAGTTGATTTATCATTATACTTTTCTTAGCCATTCATTTTATCATTGGACTTTAACATGTAGATACAAATATTCATTCCATCACTTTGTATTTTCATAGCCATTCATTTTATCATTGGAATTTAACATGTAGGAATGTTCATATTTTCGTTGCCATTCAGTTTATCGTCATACATTTTCAAAAGACACGTTCATATTTACTTTGCAAGTCATTTATTATTATTCATTTTCAACTACACATGTCGCTTATTTCATTTGTTAACCACATATCTAACATGTTGACTTTATGTGCTTTTACCAAGGATGTAGATATACAAAACAACTACTATTAAATTATTTATATATCAAAAGTAATGCTTATGAACAATAGTCATGATCTTTAATCATTAGAGACGTACCATACACCTTTACAACTTCGTACGTCTTTAATTTGACACGTATCAGAGTTTCGAATTTCACTTTCAGATATGCTTTTGTCTTATTTTAATTTTAAAAAATGATTAATGTGTTTAATTCGTATACTTAAAAGCAGATCTAAAAAAGAGATCATGTCATGTGGCAAGATCAAAAGGTATAGATAATAAATGAGAATTAGTGAAAAACATGTATCATGTTATGTATGGAGTAGGCATATTATTAGATATATAAATTAGACATATATATCATTTTTCCTATAATTGTCTTTTGTATTTTTTCCTCTTTATACTTTTTATTTTAATTTTTAACTTTATTCTACGACGAATATATATATATATATATAATAGTTCACATATTTTTTTTGTTCATTCACATGTGAAATGATATAAAAATATATGTTGTAGAAGAAACTTTTTCAAGAAACTTTCAAATTAGCCTTTTATGAACTTGTGAATGAATTTGTTCACGTTTTTTGTTCACATGTGACAAAAGACTATATATAAGGTTTCGAAAAAAAAAAAATCTACAATATATGTTTTTATAACATTTCACATGTGAATGACCAAAAAAAGCACGGGATCCCTTGTATGTATATATATATATAGGGTACAGATCTTAGGAAAAAATTGTGTGAAGAAAGAACGGGGGAGAGATGGTCTATAACTTTTTTTTTTATCTTGTTTATTTCATTTTTCATTTAAAATGTTTTTTTTCATAAAACCTATTCCAAAAAATTAAAAAAGTAAAAAGTAAAAAAACACTTTACACATGTAATAAGGTATACAATTTACATGTATAACCTATACAACCTACATGAGTGTAAGATAATATTTTATATTATATTTCTTGAATTTTTTATTTTTTATGAATGAGTTTTTCTTAAAAATAGAATAAAAAAAATAAACAAAAAAATAAAAACCACCTTGTTTCTTTTCTATCTTTACACGTGTGTAAGGTAAATTTTTATTTTCTTGAAATTTTTATTTTCTTTAAACGAGTATTTATTAAAAATAAAATTAATAAAGGTAAAAAACAAAATAAAAACGTTTCTAATCTATCCTTACACGTGTGTAAGGTAATTTTTTATTTCACTGAATTTTTTTTAATGAGTTTTTATCAAAAGTAATATAAAAATTAAGAAAAGTTAAAAAACAAAATAAATTAAAAACCACATTTTTTCTCTTCTATTCTTAAGTCACCATCTCATTTGCGATATATATATATATATATGGAATATTTGATTGTTAGAAATCTAAGCTTGAGTCTGAAGCCCTTCACATCTTAATACTTTAATTCATAAAGAATATAGGGCAATCATTTATTTATTGTAAATATTAAAAATTTAGTATGAAAGAAGTTCTATACCTGACATTATGCATATAATAATTACATACTCACTTCTCTCTCTCTCTCTCTCTCTCTATATATATATATATATATATCTAATTAATAAAACAGTAATTATCCAAGCATTCTAAGACATCCTCCTTATTATAAAGCTACCCTTAAATATTGCTACATAGGATTTATCCTAGGTGGCATCCCCATATTTTTTTACAATATATTTATTTATATTTTCATTTATTTATATTTATAAAATTCTTTTTTCAAAAATACACACATTACTTGTGGTAAATATATTGTTTATTTCTAAAAAAATATTTTTCCAAAAATACACACATTACTTGTGGTAAATATATTGTTTATTTCTATATAAATATGCTTCCTAATGCCCATCGACACAATTATATAAAATTCTTAGGTTTTCTCTTTAATTTTGTTCTTTACCACTTTCAATATGCAAGTTAACCGATTTGTTATATTTCATGTGTTCTATTGCACGTCATTTTTTTATTTTTCTTAATTTATTAGTTATGGCACAACTTAATTACAGTAAGATTTATCTGCTTTATTGTTATTGTTACTCAACTACAATACTTTTTTCCTTAGATTTTGGGTGACCATTTTTAATGGCAAATCTCATGATGGTTGTTAATCAAAGGTGTTAGTGAAAAATCTATTGTTTTTGTAAATAAAATTTTTGGTTTCAATTAATAATTAACAACATAAATAATAAATAGACTGAGTTTATATATATTATTAAAGCAGAAAAACAATTTGTTAGTAATTGTTAGCGTATATATATAGTTTTAGCCAACACTTAATTGAACTATATTTTTAAACAACTGCGTATCGTGCGGGGTAAAAGACCTAGTGTATATATATAGTGAAAAGTTATTTTAAGAACCTCTAAAAAGACAATAACTTTTAAGAACTTTTTAATTCAAGCTTAATCCTTAATTATTATTTACATGATAATTGTTTTTGAATTGTTTAGATGAAATTTTAGCTTTTACAATTATGTAGAAACATGGATTATCATTCATTATGCAATTTTTGGAGACATTAATTTTATGATCACATGTGCACGAATAACGTTATGATCACATGTATGCAGGTCGATCATATGTATGCAAGTATTTTTGTAAAATAATATTTTCATGAGATTGGTGATGATCAAATGTATATAGATGGTTATATGAACATTTTCAAGCAATTATATAACCATTTGAACATGTGTAAGCAATCATATAGTGAATAACTTGAATTTAAAAAGGGTTCTTAAACCTTACCCTATATATATATATATATATATAAGAGTGAGTTATTCTGGAAAAAAAATTAATACAAATCAAATGGGACTATTTATAGGATTAAGATGTAATAGTTACATCCGTATTAATCTGAACAGCTTTATAAAACAAGCTACCCATTCTCCCTTTTTAAGTTTCTATCTTTAAGAAACCTAAAATACCCTTAAGTTTTAACACACTCTCAACCCACACACCATATCTACCCAAAATATCCATAAAATATTTTTCCAACACTATCTAGCTATCTAAACTGCCTCTTTTCTTAATTCACTAATTTAAATCTTTTCATCCTAATATACCTATAATAATATTAATAAAATTATTTACAACATACATCCCTTAATGACTTAACCCTTAAAATAACTACAATACTCATTTTACATCAGTTACTTTTACATTAATAACCACATCGTTACCGCCACCATCGTTGCCGCCGCCACCCATCATTATCAACGTCACCGCATTACGTGAGTATCCCTCTCATATATATAAAGTGTATAGGCTTCCTACTCAATAACTTTTAGGCTTCCATTAGCATGTAAGTTAAATGTTTAATTTCAAAAAAAAAAAGTTATATTTTTAGTCTTCAGACTAATTAAAACATACACATATAATCCTTCATTTACTTTTAGAAATAAGTAACTTACATGTTACTAAAAGCATATAGGTTATTAGCATTAGGGTTGTATAGAACAAGTCATGAACAGTTCACCATCTGTTTCTCGAGGAGTTTGTTCGTGTTTATTCGTTTCGCTAAATGAACGAATATAAAAACATAAATTTGTTTCTATAGTTATATGAACGAACATGAACAAAATTGTCGCACATTCATTTATATTCAAGAAATTTCGATAATTTGTTCGTGAATATTCGTTAAATTATATTAGTGAACATTATTTATTTGTTTATGTTCGTGAATATTTATCCGTATATGTTCGTTTATATAAATATAAATATAACTTTTATGTATATAATATACTAAATGTAATAGCTAATTATTGATAGAAATTAACTACAAGTTTTTTTAAATAAAAATCTCTTATTTATTAGATGAATGTTTAATACTAAAATTATAAATAGGAATCTTCAATAATATTAGAGTTATATTTTTTAATAATGAATATAAGTTCTAATAATACTAATTATATGTTTGTTCATTTGTGTTCATTTATTTATGTTCATGAACGTTTATTCGTAAACACAACGAAGAAACCTGAACAAGTCATTTTTTAATTAACGAACATGAACACAAGTGTATGTGTTAGGTCGAAAAAACGACCAAGTATAAATTGTTCAGAAATATTTGAGTTTCAGAGAAAATATTTGTACAGAAATTCTGAAGCCTTTCAGAATTAATTCTCTGAAGCTTCACTTCAAATCAAGATCAACCCAAACTGAAGACATTCACTCTGAAGTCGAAGACTGAAGAAAGAGAATCATCTCAGAAGCAGAGCTCAGAGAAGATTCTACCTGATCGAAGACTGAAGCATCTCAGTGTAAAAGTACTTACAACACTTTACCCTGATTACGAGGAAACCTTTTTTACTTTACCATGCTTTATCCAGACAATAACATTGTCTCTGGAAAGCTTTTTGGTTAAGTCAAATGGTTGGAAATAAAGTGTGAAATGTCACATCAAATGACTTTCACACTTAACCTTAAAATACAGGATTAAGGAATCTTATTGATTTCCTTAAATGTATCCCAACAAAGTATTGTACGGCCTAGTCCATGTCATCATGGACTTTGCCTATAAATACAAGGCTTCTCACATTTTGCAAGGTGCTCGAAACTTTGGCATTGCAACTTGTGAGATATACTCTAAGTAATTTTTACGAGTATTTCCAAGTTATTAGATCGCTTGTATTTCAAGGTTGTTTAGATATCTTAACAAGTGTGATTATCTTTGTTCCGCAACAACCTTTGTATTTTGTTTATATAAATGAATAAAATACATTGAAAAATACATCGTGTCTTAATTGCTTAAATACTTGATTATACATATTACTTATATAGTTTCAACACTTTGTTTCTTGCATTTACTTGTTGTTGATATCCATATCTGGATCGTATTCTGAACTAGTCATTCTTCTAGTTCAGAATTACTTGCCAGTCGGGTTTACTTGATATACTTGTCTTATTTATTGTTGTATTCGACTAACATCTTGTGCAGGGACTTACAGTATGTTCATTTATTCATTCGTGAACCGTTCGTTAAGTAAAATGAACAAACATAAACAAGGTCTCACTGATGTTTGTTCGGTTGGTTTACAACCCTAATTCCCGTAAAACAACTTTTAAATGGTTAATGTTTTTTCCTATATTTTTACTTCTATATAAAACAAACTAATCATCCTCTTTTTTCAACTTTCAGCTTTAAAATACCTAAACTACCCTACTATTTTACTCAATAATTTAAATATCTCCACCAAATATATTTATAATACTCTTAATGAAATTATTTACCAGATATATCCCTCAACCCCTTAAATATATAACAACGGTACTCTTTATGTCAAATTTTTTTAATCACACTGTCAACAGCGTACTGTCACCCGTTAGCTCCTCCGCCGCCACCTGTCAGGCCGTCATCACCACGGCTGCATTGTGCGGGTACCCGTCTAATATATATGATCTAATATAATGATAAAATGTAGAAATAATTGAAATTGGAAAAATATACGTCAGGCGATATTAGTACAATATAAATTAGTTAGATATGTACATCAAGTCAATATTAGTTATATGCATACGATGTAGATGTATGTATATAGAATGAAGCTAAATCATGCACGGATGCACACACCACCACACACAAGTCTATGGATTATCCAAGCTTCTTATTCCTGTCTCTCTTTCTAATATCTATCTATGTGTACATCATCTCTGGCCGTCGTAACTCTCGGCTTCCACCGGGTCCTTACCCTCTTCCGGTCATCGGAAACCTGTTTCAGCTAAGCAACAAACCCCATCGTTCACTCGCCACCCTCTCCAAACGTTATGGTCCGTTAATGTCACTTAAGCTTGGAAGTAAAACAACCATAGTTGTTTCGTCACCTGATATGGCAAAAGAGTTATTTCACACAAATGACAAGTTATTTTCTAGCCGATCTGTTCCCAACATTCTCCGGTTGATGGACCGCCATAAATACTCCATGGTTTTTCTCCCAGCCGGAGAACAATGGCGAAGACTGCGAAGAATAAGTAGAGAATATTTATTATCTGGGCAATGTTTAGATGCTTCCCAACAACTACGTATGGAAAAGGTACTAGGTAGTATTTTTTGCTAAATCCAATTTGGAAGGAGATTCCCTCAAGTTGAAACAACTTGATAGGTCAAGTTAAAAGAATCATGGCCTTTGGATTAAAATCAAAGGCCAAGATTCAAGGGCCATGATTCTTCTAACTTGACTCAAGTTAGTATTATAACCTGAGGGAATCCTCATCCATCCAATTTAGTGACAAAATTTGAATGAACTACTAACTGCTGTTTTCTAGTGGGGTTTTAAAAAAAAGATATGGACAGAAAAGGAAAATATCTACTTTGAATAATGTTTATGTGATTATGTCAAATACGTATATATATATGATGCTAGTATATACTCCGATATATCTGATACTATATATGTCATTTGATTATACTTGTAGGTACATGAACTTCTTGACCATGTTAGTCAATGTTGTATAAATGAAAAGGCTGTAAACGTAGGTGCAGCGGCGTTTACTACAGCCGTTAACATTTTATCCAACTTGATCTTCTCTAAGGATTTATGTCAATACGTTTCTTCAGAATCTCAAGAATTTAAGGATGCGATTTGGGGTGTGATGGAAATTAGTGGAAAGCCGAACTTGGTAGACTTTTTTCCAATCCTAAGTCCCTTGGATCCACAAGGCTTAACAAGACAAGGACGTGTTTATTTTCAAAAGTTATATGGTATTTTTGACAGGATCATCGATCAACGGTTGGAAACTAGAGCTAGTTCATCATCGGATGAAGATCTTAAATCAACCAAGAAAGATCTTTTGGACGTGTTGCTCAACCTCCTCAACTTCAAAGATGAATCTAAATTTAGTCGAAATGGCCTAATACATTTATTGATGGTAAGCAAATACATTGATCAGACTAAACTTGTGTTTAGAGTTTGAGTTGTACAAATTGATCATTTCTAAATATTATTTATAGGATTTGTTTATAGCGGGAGCGGATACAACATCAACCACGTTCGAATGGGCTATGACAGAGCTCATTCGAAACCCCAAGAAAATGGAGACGGCCCGGTTAGAGATTACAAAACTTATACAGAACAACAAGATGCATATACAAGAAAAGCATATCTCTCAACTACCTTATTTACAAGCTATAACTAAAGAAACTCTCCGACTATATCCACCTGCTCCCTTTCTTATTCCTCACGAAGCCATACATGACGTAGAAATTCAAGGCTTTGTTGTGCCTAAAAATGCACAAATTCTTTGTAATGTTTGGGCTATTGGACGAGACTTGAATATTTGGTCAGACCCTGAAACATTTATGCCAGAGAGGTTTTTGGAAGCTGATATCGATTATAGAGGCCAAAATTTTGAGCTCATTCCATTTGGTAGCGGGAGGAGAATATGTCCGGGATTGAATGCTGCACATAGGATGTTACATGTAATGTTGGGTTCTTTGATTCAGAAGTTTGATTGGAAGCTTGAAGGAAATATGAAAGTAGAAGATATGAATATGGAAGAGAAGTTTGGGCTCACATGTCCAAGAAATGTACCCCTAATGGCCGTACCAATTAAACTTTGATTGGTTTTCATATCATATTCCACATGCTTAGATAATCTATCTGAGATGGGTGATTAATGTATTTGACTATTTGTGGTAATTGAACGATTAAAGTTAAATATGTGATATTGAAATTGATAAAGATGTAACACTGAAACCGATAAAAAAAAAAAACAAGATGTGCGATATTGAAACTGAAAAAAGAAATGCGTTAGTTTTCTTGGTATGCTTTTTTCCACACAAATTGGAACTAATCAATATCTAGTATTTACTCCTTTTTTCAATTATATATTTGATAACTATAAAATAACTTTTTTTTTTCCACTAATATAAAAATCTTCACCTAATAAACCTAATATTCTTAATGAAATTATTTACAATATACATATTTCAATCTTTAAAATAACTACAGTGTCCATTTTACATTATTTACATGTGCAATAATAATCACATGCACCGTCACCACCACTTGCCTGCACTATCTGTCGTCGTCACCGCTGAATCATGCATGCATTTGTCAAACAATCTAATATAGGGTTAGCCCATTTAATAAAAGCTTTGGTCTTGGAAGGAAAAGACCAAATCTCAAATGATTTATCGTTAAGTAAATTAATATAAAATACCAGGTTACACGATAAAGTAGTATCTCATCTTTTTTGAAGATTTTTTCTTAGGTTGAGAATTGGTCTAGCAAGCCACTTTTGGCTTATCTTAGTGATCGATCTAACCATGTTCTGTCGGCTCGAGCCAATTCCCTAACGACCCTTAAATATGTTAAAGGCCGGATTCGAACCTAAACCTCGTGTGAGGAAATAAAACTCATTGTCACTAAACTAATTTTTTGTGATGGTTATAAAAGTTAAAAAGCTAGCTTTAACTTTCTCTGATTGTGAGGAAATTAAAAAGGAAAAAATATCAACACTTTTGTATGATTTGGCGAAGTAAAAATGAGACGAACTCATGAAAGTTTGAAAAGCTTTCTCTAAACAATAAATCTAAAGAAAAAACTTGTGAGAGTTGCTAATATCGATACCCAAGTTAACGTGCATTATATAAATGATAGCCCTTAAAATTTTAGTTGGCATTTTTCGAATTGAAAACCTATTAATGCCACTGAAAGTCCCAAGTTTGCAATAATCAAAACAGATTAACTAAAAGATATATGATAAGAAAGTAAACACGTTTAACTATATGTATATTAATTAAACAGTGAATACATGGTTGGTTTACAAAGAAGAAAAATTGAAAAATACTTGTTAAGTTTTTGACACACAAAAACTTAAACGTTCTACAAAAAGAAACACACACAAAGTGACAATTGTAGAATTACACCAACAAGAGTTGCGGCTAAGTTAAGTGATTCCTTATATAGGCAGAGATGGGAATCACATGACAACCCAATAGATGTTGACACCTCAAGGTTGTCAACCATCTATTGGTGGATCTCTCAGATCTGCAGGGTCCTCTGTCTTCATCTTGTTTGTTTCCAAATCCGGTATGAGAGAGAAAGACCCAGGTATCGTTTTGGTACATGGTCACATGTCTTCAATCTTCTTGATCAACACGTGTCTTTGGGACCACTCTTCTTATCTTCATTTTCCCGCCCATATTTGACTTACAAATATAACGGTGAGTCATTGAACTTATCCTTTAACTTGAAGATAATATCGATCGCTGAGAGATCGCTGGAAAAGCTACTCGCTGAGGACTCGCTGAAGAAAAGACTTGCTGAGTCTCTCAGCGAATCCATAACTCAACAATCTCCCCCTATTCGTTGAGGAGACTTAGCTGAGTAAAATGCTTGCACTAACAAGTATTTGATAGGAGATTTTTGGTACAATGCTGATTTTATATATGACAAACAATTTACAAATACAGCAAAGTAAAATTACAAGTATTAATCTACTCCCACACAGATTCTTGTTTTGCTTCAATGAATGCCTTATCCTTTTGCCTTTCGGACTTCATTAATTCTTGATCAATTAGCTTGATGAACCTTGGATTGTTTGAAGTCCTTGAACAATACTTTCTTAATTTAACAAGAAATCCAGAGGGAGCGATGGGAATTTCAATGGTCCTGAAGAAGAGTTCATGACCATGAGCATTACAAAAGCAGAAACCTCCCAGATCTTCGCTGTACAATCCTTACACAAACAATAATCTTGAAGGCAAACGAAGGTTGAGCGATGATTCCTCCCCAATATCGGATTATGGTAAAGCTTTAAGCATAGTGGGGAGAGAGGAAGTAACCTGACCAGAAGCTGTCCTCTTGACACCACTTCTGGGTTGCTGAGGGGGAGGAGAATATGGATGCCTGGCAGCGCTGAGCAAGGAGTCTTCAACCTTGTACTTCTTTTCCAACCTCCTTGTCTGCTTGATCTGGTCACCAGCCATCTTCGGCAATGGATCATATACAACAGTTTTATTGTCTTTTATCAGCTTGTAGATCTCGATCCATTCAGTGGGCCCAAGAGTGTCTGATTTGACATTTTTTAGAGTAAACATCCTGGGCACACCTTTCCTTTGTATTTGAAGATTTATTCCTTGCTGAGTAAGAGAAGGCTTGACCCACAAGATCTCTTCATTTCTTTGCCTTCTTTCTCTTGAGTCAAGATAAGTCTGTCGTGCATTGTTCTTCTCAACAAAGAATTCTTCTTCTTTCTTTCTTAGTGCCTTCAAGCCACCAGACTGCTGAGCAAGTCTTTTTGTTTCTTCATCAGCATTCTTAAGTTCTTCACCAACAATCTGCTCACTTATGAACTTTTGAGAGAGCTCTTCTTGAATTTTCTTTTGCCTCAACTCTTCTTGAATGACAATCTCTGTTGGAGTAAGTTCAGCAGTTGCTTGTGGGAAAAATGAGGCTTTGGGAAAAGCTCCAGACATGAGTTTTTCTTGTTGTTCCCTTGCTGATGTAAAAACCTTGAGTGGCTTGCTTTGAGTAGACACAACTGCTTTGCCCTTGTCTTTGCTGGCAAACCTTTTTACTAGTGCAGCGTGGAACTCGTCAGTTGGCCTGAAGGAAGACACATTTATTGGCCTCGCTGGCACATCCTCAGCGGCCTTCTTTTCAATTTCAGCTTGCTCCCCCTCAACAGTTGCTGCCGGTTCTACAACCTTCTCAGCATCATCATTCTTGTTTTGTTCTTAGAGAGCATCTTCCACCTTATCATTTTTGGTTGCTGGGATCTCCTCAACAGTATTCTCCCCCTTGGAAGTAGCATAAGAACCAGCTACTTCCACCTTTTCTTTCTTGAGGAGACCCAGCATTTTAGTCATTAAGCCCTTTAGGCTGCCCACCTCTTCCTCTAGTTTCTTGGTCCTGCTGACAGACTCCTCAAGGACCTTGTTGTCAACAGCGACCTGGAAGGGGGACTTGGAGAAAAGTGAGGTTTTAAGAGAGGAGATTTCACTTGTGAGAGTGGTGAGAAAATTATTTTGACTGTGAGATAATGAGTTTATGGAGTGTTGGAGTTGATTGAGATGAGCGGTGAAGAGAATATTGGATTGGGAGAGTTGTTCAAGCGATGATAAGAGACCAGGCGTTTCATTTGCCATCGATGATTTGGAAAGTTGTTCTTTTTAGTTATCAAGCGAGGCAGAAATGGAAGAATTGGAAACACTGACCCTTTTCATGCTGGCATCAAGTAAGTGTTGATTTCGATAAAGGAGGCGCTCATGAGAGAGAGTTTGAGCATGCTGAGCCTTTGTAATTTGAAAGATGGCATCCTTTTGCTCAGCAAGCTCATCAATAATGGTATCATTTCCAGCAACCACATCCTTGAGTTTAAAGTGTACTTCCTTGTGCACATTTGCCACTTGATCAACCAACCACCCATATAAATAGCCTTGTCTGTTTCCCTGGCTTTGACAAATTTGCACTCTCCTCAAAAGTTCATGCAGTTGGCATGTCTCTACATAATCTAGTCCAGGTACTTGGACAGCAGTGAAGGCTGTCTGAAGTTCCTCATCAGCTAGAGGAACCTGAAGAGACTTCAGCGAGACAGGATACCTGTCACATGGTATCTTGAAGAAGTCTAGATGATGAAGAGGAGGCACTTCGATAATAATTTCATCATCAACTTCTTCAGTTTCAGCATAGGCACCTGGCCTAATCCTTTGATTTGAGCACAAGTCCTTTCTTTTTGTCAGCTCCTCTTTAGAAACATCACTTTGGAAATCCCCATAGTGACCTACTTGATCAAATTCAGCTGTAGGCCTTGGAGAGAAGCTGGGAGGAGGAGGCATCTCAGTCAAAAAGATAGGGAGCTCTTCATCATGCTTGGGAGAAGAGGCCATGATAACATAACCCAACTCATTATCCAGGAAATCACCAACAATAACTTCTTCTTCACTTTCTTCAGCGGCAGCGAGTGTAACTTCAACATGTGAATCTTGTGGATCAAACTCGCTGCCATTGTCATCCTCCATCTCAAGATCTGTAAAAATGTTAGTCTCGGTCCCTGCACAAACAGTTTCCGAGACATTTAGTTGTGATGAGGAAAGGGAACCGGGTGCCTCAACCTTAGTGTGTTGTTTCACTGGGATATCATCAGCCGTAGAAGGTGTTGACTCTAGCATCACCTGTGATCTGGCTGTTGTCAACGACTTAGAGGGTATATAAGAAGAAGAGGAAGTATTTGGGGGTGGATTTGGACTTTGACCTCTAGTGGGTTGGGGTGACCCAATTTCTTCACCAACCTCTCCTACAGAAATTTGAGGTGGCTGCCTGCTATTCCCATTTAACTCGTCAACAGCCTGTTGGGAGGCTGTTGATGGGGTGGCTTGGGTACTAGTGTCTTTGGGCGTAGAGGACATCCTAACCTTTGGTTTGCCCTTTGGATCACTCCGCTTTCGTTTTGGGACGACAGCAGAGGGTGAAGATTGTAGATTTTGTGTTGGGGATGCTGCCTTAGGATTACTTTTGGTCTTTTTAGAGGCTTTGGAGGTCGCTGGGGGGTTTATCAGCGAACCAGCCTCAGAAGTCATTTCAGCGTCCACAGCGACCGTATCAACCACTTCATCAGAAAGAAGTGCTACCTCCCAGTCGCTGTCTTTAGGATATAAAGAAGAGTTTAGAGGGAAGAGTACCTCTTCATATGTACAGTGAGGTGAGCAACCAAATGTTCAGCAGGTTGCTTATAGATATTGCTGCCGACCCTTGCTACTTGAATTGTAGCAGCATGTGGCAAGTCATATTCATCACCCAGCACCTCTTTGAAGACAAGAGAGAAAATTCTCACAAAAGGCACTGTGTGAGATCTGTTGTTCAGAGTGATCTTGTGCTTCATATCATTGAAGATCATCAAGGCGTAGTCCACGAATCTTCCTTAAGCAAGAGCGTGGATAATAGGCATCGAAGTTGAAGACGCCTGATTATAAGATCCAGAGTTTCCACCCATACACTGGATCAGATGAGTAAATAGAACTCTCCAGATCCCGGGGAGATTTTGTTTCAAAGGATTGCTTAGGATCGCCGGAGGGTTCCTCAGGTTATGATTATACCCGATTGAAGGCAGCCATGCCTTCCATTCATCATCTCCAGCAGCTTCCACAAATGTATTATCATTATTCTCTTGTGGGAAGCGAAGAGTTTGAAGTAATGATGCTGGAGTGATGGTGATGGTCTTTGTTCCTTTTCGAACAGTGCCAGAGATCGATTGGGTGGACTCATCATAACTACATGTCCACCAGAACTCTCGAAGAAGATGAACATAAATCTTCTCCGGATCTGCCATTATACAGTAACTGGCAGGGGAAGCATGGATGAAATCCAGCATAGGCTTATATACTTTTGTACCTTTTGGTACGTCAGACGAGCCGAGATGGTTATTAGGTTTAACAACCAACTCTGATGCAGCAAAGGAAATTTTAGAAGATTTAACGATATTAGAAGAGGGAGAATAAGTAGAAGAATTTAAATAGGATTTCAGAGTTTGTTCGGTGGCGGCGGAAGCGGATGGAGTTTCAGATGATGATGCCATTTATGAAGTTTGGTGTGGAGATTAGAAGATGTAAAGATCAAAGGAAGTAGATAATATGATTTAGAGGAGATGAATAGTTTGAGAGATTTTAAGAGATTTGAGAGAAGATGAATAGTTGAAAGAAAGCGTGAAAGTGGGAATATGAGTATGAGTTTGTATATATAGGGTATGGTGATGGAACATGATTGGTCAAATGAAAAGAAAAAAAAGTTTTCTCTCTCTCCTTGTTTTCAAACTGTACAGTTGTTTTTAACAACTGTCAAAGATATATGTGTATAAAAAATAACTTTGTGAGTAACGTTTTAAAAAATATTTTACAAATACTTGAGTGTGCGCCGTATGCGTCAGACAGAGCCAGACCGTCAGATGCACAGTAACAGTCTCAAGTGGACAAGTGACGTACTCAAGAAAACAAGTGGGTAACTTTTTGTTGTAGTCCTATATATCATATGGCTCAAAAGAGTGCCACGTCGCCAACATAGTTGCATCCGAAATAGTTAGTTTCAGATGTAGTCCTATGTTTTATTCAATGTTGAAAAGATAAGTATGAAAACAATTTATTTCATAAAATGCTTCAGCACCTCTTTTTAAGAGAGGGATTTAATTTTGGTGCTGAGACAGATTATAGGGAATGAAGGTTAGCGATCTTATGACTAACATAAGGTCACTGGTAAAACATTTTTGGCAAATTGTTAGCCATCAACGGATTTTATAAGTCTTTACCAACAGCCGTTTGCTGTTGGACTAGATGAAGACTTTTAGCTCTTCGTTGCTTTTATTTTGCTTTTTCCTAAAGCAAGAAGGATCAACGGATTTTAGATTTCTTTACCAATAACCGTTTGCCATTGGACTAGATGGAAACTTTTGGCTATCCATTGCCTTTGTTTTGCTTTTTCCCAAAGCAACAGGGATCAACGGATTTTAGAGGTCTTTACCAATAACCGTTTGCTATTGGACTAGATGGAAACTTTTGGCTTTCCATTGCCTTTGTTTTGCTTTTTCCCAAAGCAACAGGGATCAGCGAGTAAGACAAACTCACTAGCTGAGTAGCAGACATGACAATCATGTTGTTGATTCTCCATTCAGCATTCCTAACTTGCTTACAAGCAGTTTGAATCTAGTTTCATCCAGAGGTTTGTAAAGATGTCAGCTAGTTGATCATCAGTTGGAATGAAATAGATTTCAACATCTCCCTTCATGACATGATCACGAATGAAGTGATATCGAATATCAATATGCTTGGTTTTGGAGTGCTGAACAGGATTATGTGTAATAGCAATAGCACTTGTATCATCACACATGATTGGAATTTTAGAGTATTCCAAATCATAATCAGCGAGTTGATGCTTCATCCAAAGCATTTGAGCACAACAACTCGCTGCAGAGACATATTCTGCCTCAGCTGTGGAGATGGAGACAATATGTTGCTTTTTACTGGTCCAACTAGTAAGTCTTCCTCCCAACAGTTGGCAACCACTACTGGTGCTTTTGCGATCAAGCATACATCCAGCATAGTCAGAATCAGAGAATCCAACAAGATCAAAGTTGGAATCTCTAGGATACCAAAGACCCAAGGTGGGTGTACCTTTAAGATATTTGAAGATTCGCTTTACAGCGAGGAGGTGAGACTCTCGTGGAGAGGCCTGATAGCGAGCACAGAGGCATGTGGAGAACAGAATGTCAGGGCGACTCGCCATAAGATACATGAGCGACCCAATCATACCTCTATAGTAAGTGGGATTTACATGCTTCCCATTTGGGTCAGCATGAAGTTTATTTGGAGGAGACATAGGAGTGCGTTTGGGAGTGACATGGGTGAAGTCAAACTTATGCAACATGTCCCTAATGTATTTTTCTTGGTTGATGAAAATGTCTGTGGGAAGTTGCTTAATTTGTAAACCTAAGAAGAAGGTTAACTCGCCCATCATACTCATTTCAAACGTACTTGACATAAGAGTACTAACCTTCTTACACAGTTTTGGAGAAAGGGAACCAAAGATTATGTCACCAACATATATTTGGACATACAAAGCATGAGCTTTCTCTTTGTAAATAAAGAGGGTGCTATCTATGGTTCCTCTATGAAATCCATGGTCTAAAAGAAATGAGAAGAGAGTATCATACCAAGCTCTGGGAGCCTGTCTAAGACCATAAAGAGCTTTATTGAGCTTGTAGACATAGTGAGGATACTTTGGATCCTCAAAGCCAGGAGGCTGCTTGACATAGACCTCTTCATCAAGGGCACCATTTAGAAAGGCACTCTTGACGTCCATCTGATAGACAATGAAGCCTTTGTAAGCAGCGTGAGCAAGAAAAAGGCGAATAGCCTCAAGACGAGTGACTGGGGCAAAGGTTTCATCATAGTCAATGCCTTCTACTTGAGTATATCCTTGTGCCACCAGTCTGGCTTTGTTGTGAACAACAATACCAGCTTCATCCATTTTGTTCCTATAAACCCATCGAGTGCCAATGGGTTCCTTACATGGAGGAGGAACTAGAAACCACACATGATTTCTTTCAAATTGGGTAAGTTCCTCTTGCATGGCTTCAACCCAAGAGGGATCAGCCATTGCTTCTCCAATGTTCAAAGGAACAATTTGAGAGAGAAAATTTACATAGAGACAAGTATTACTTGTCGCTGATCTGGTTTGAACACCATTGATTGGATTACCAATTACATGGTCAAGTGGGTGGTCAACAGTCCATTTGAGTGCAGGGGAATGAATGAAAGAGTGGATAGGCGCAAAAGATGTGGTGGAGATAGGATCACCAGTAACTATTGGATAGCTAGAGAGATCAACAGTTAGGGTAGGTTCAGGATTACTGACATGTTAGTCACTGACAGGTTCTTCCTGCTGAGGATTGTCACCCTCAGCGTCTCCTAAATCAGGATTCGCTGAGGCGTCATGGAAGACATCATCAGCGATATTGTCAGTTTCTTGAACTACTTCAGGAGAAGAATTGCTGATGGAGTCTTTTAGCACTAACCTAAGAAGAGGTTCTACAGGATCTACAGAATAGATATGAGAAGCAATGTGATCAATACTTGGAGTCACATTCAAGGATGGTTCAGCAACAGGAATATCAGCGACTGATTGCGTAGCTGTCATTTCAGGAGGATCAGCGAGGTCGCTGAGAATTTCTTCAGCAGATGATTGTTTGGGAAGATCACTTAGAGCGGAATAGCTTTCATCAAAAGTAACATGAATTGATTCATCAACCTTTTGTGTGCGAGTATTAAACACTCTGAAAGCTTTGCTAATAGAAGAATATCCCAAAAAGTAGCCATCATCAGCCTTGGGATCGAACTTTCCTAAGTGATCCTTATTATTAAGAATAAAGACGGGGCAACCAAAAACATGGAAATATCTAATTTGGGGTTTCTTGCCCTTAAGAATTTCATAGGCAGTCTTATCATGTCGTTTGACAATAAGACAACTATTTTGAGTATGACAAGCAGTGTTAACTGCTTCTGCCCAAAATTTTAAAGGGAGGGATGATTCACTGAGCATAGACCTAGCAGCTTCAATGAGAGTTCTGTTTCTTCTTTTAGCTACACCATTTTGCTCAAGGGTTCGAACAGAAGAAAAGTTTTGTGCTATCCCTTGATCAGCACAAAAGCTTTCAAGAGTGTGGTTTCTAAACTCAGTGCCATGATCACTTCTGAGTTCTTTAACCCGAATGCTGTTGAGATTTTCCATCTTTTTGATAAAATTTATAATTTCCTCAGCAGCTTCACTCTTAGAATGCAAAAATATAGTCCAAGTGTATCGTGAATATTCATCCACAATAACTAAGGTAAATCTACTACCTCTTAGACTTTGAACATTTATAGGACCAAAAAGGTCCATATGAAGAAGATGGAAGCAGCCGTTAATAGAATTGGCCTGTTTAGTTTTGAAGGTGGCTCGATGGCTTTTACCCTTTTCACAAGCACCACAGAGCTTGTCCTTCTCATATGTGAGAGGAGGAAGGCCTCGAACAAGATTTTTCTTGGCAAGAGAATTGATGGTTTTGAAATTGACTTGCGACATACGCTTATGCCATAACCAATTGATTTGAGATACAGATTTAGAAAAGAAACAAGTTTCGCTGTCTGTTTTAACCGGAGTAAAATCAACCAAATAGATGTCTCTCTTTCTAGGAGCTATTAAAACTACCTCTTTGTCAATATTACAACTGTGCCTTGATGCTTATCGAGAATGACTTTATAGTCAGCATCGCACAGTTGACTAATACTGATAAGGTTGTGTTTTAAATCATTCACATAGGCAACCTTTGTGAACTTTATAAGCCCATTAGAGAGAGATCCATATCCTTCAGTTTGGCCAGTTGAGTTGTCACCAAACACTACTGTGGGACATCAGTCTCCACGAAGTTATCTAGCAGGTCCTTGGATCCAGTCATGTGTTTTGAACATCCACTGTCCAAATACCACACTTTTTTCCTTGCGAGGCCTGCATGGATAACAATAGAAGGATTTAGATTGAATTATGGGTATCCCTGCTGATGTCATTATCAGCAGAGGAAGAGTGAGAATCATTATCATTAGAAGAAGAAGAAGTGACTGAAGTGTTAACAGTTTCATCAACTGAAAGTGTTTCAGTCAATTGATTGGATGGAGGCATGAAACTCATGGCTTCAACAGTATCTCCTTGATTGGTAGAGTTTCCAGTGTCAAGAATAACCAAGCCGCCAACTTGATTATTACTTTTATATTCAACAAGGATACTGTTAGCACCATTTGAGATAATCTCTTGAGAGAAAAGGAAGAGAGATTCTTTGAGAGGCAATGAATTCAGCAATATTGCTTTCACTTAAACAAAATCATTATCTGAATTCATGCTTGATTCTGCAAGAGGAGCTTGCATGTTGATAGTAGAAGCAGGAGCAGCAGAAGATGAGAGGGATTTGGCTGAATGACAATTTCAGGAGGATTCCTTGAGTTGTTCTCAGTACAGTCAGCAGCAATGTGTCCTCTTTCACCACAAATATAGCATTTTCTATTACTTGTCTGACTTAGAGTTAGAAAATCCTTAAGCTATGAGGATAGGTCGTTAACACGTTTGGTTAGCTCACAAATTTCAGGATTATTAGAGGCAGTTGATGCTACAGAAGAAGCCTTTTTCTTTTTTGATTTAAGAGATGAAGACTTCTTCTGTTGTAGTAAAGGAACAGTCTTAGGGATAGGTCCAAGAATGGATTTGTCCTTAGATTGAGTATTTGAAGAGGATGGATCAAGATGAAACTGAGCATTTTGCTGACCTCCTTGTTGAAGAGGTCAAACTTGCTGAGCAGATCTGAAATGCTGAGCCTTCAAAGGATGTTTTCCAGCTTGCTGTCCTTCAAATTGAGAAGGTCTGACCTGCTGAATAGGTCTGAAGTGCTGGGAGGGAGAAGTTCCCTTTGGAACATAAATGGAGTTGGGTTGCTGATAGCGAGCATCAGCGAACTTATTTCTCCTATTCATTAAATGACCATGCACAGCATGAGAAGAATTTGAAGAGGAGGGTGGCAGCTGAGGCGCAAAACTTTCAGCAACAACAGAAGGAGTGGAGGATTCAGCGGATTGACTAACAGGTACAGCTCGCTGAGGAGTACTGTAGTCATATGGAACAACAAGCTTGCTCCTTTTGAAGGGATCAAAAGCTTTAGACTGAACAGTCAGCAGCTGTGGAGCTATAGGCTTATAACCAACACTTGAAGGATTTCCTTCAAAGGTTTGAGAAGAAAAATATTGAATTCTGCCTTCATTAGGCATCATATCAATGATGGGATGATCAGGAAAGATTGTCTTAGCAAACTAGGAGGATAATAAGTTTTGGGTTTGGTAGAGGAAGAAAAGAAGAAGTGTTGGATAAGGATGACACATTGTCAAGCTCGGAGTGATAATCATTTGCTCCTTTGGTGAAGTGATGCTTCAACATTTCTTCACTAGAAGCAACAGCACTTGGAGGAATTCTTTCTTCAGCAGCAGGACTGTCACCAAAGTGATTGGTAACAAGGGCAGCAGTCTCATAATCTCCACCGATAATGGCGTTGATTTGAGTAGGCATCAGCTTGCTGAAGATTTGGTCATGAAGCTTGGAGGCTTTAGACCAAGAGGTAACGATTTTTTCAAGGTCAGCGACCGTATTTTTTAAATCTTCGTTTGATTTTTGAAGATTTTTATTGAGAAGTTTTTGAGACTCAAGCTCAACATGAACATTTTGAAGGTCCTTGAGCTTGTCATTTTTAGCACTTAGCTCAGCACTGACTGAGCTAAGCTTAGCTTGAAGATCAGCATGGATAGATTCAACAAATTGAATGTCACAAGTAAGTGATTCAAGAATTTCTGACTTACTTTCTTCAGAGGCAGAGGAAAAATTGCATACCTTCTTGAGAGTGACATTCACCCACTGACTGGAACAAACTTGCTCTTTTGTCAGTGCTTGATCATCAGCAAGGGCCATAAGACAAATGGCATCAACATACTCTTCTTCGTCAGCTTTAGAGTCATCAGAGTCTGCCCAGTCATGTTGTTCAGCAACAAGACTCTTGGCAGGAAGCTTGGCTTCCTCAACGTTAGCCATCTTAGCACGAAGCTCGTAGTACTTCCTTTTGTATTCATCCGCAGGCTTGACTGAGGAGAAAGAAGAGGCTTCGCTCCCTGCATGGAAGGAAAGAAACATTGCATTCTTTTTGGTAATGGCCTTTTCGACCACATCTCCAACATTCTTCTTGCGATTTCTCTACTACTGGTTTTTGAGAGAAAGTCGACTTACGACTATTCCATTTTTTGGAATATCTCTTACTAGCGATGAGAGCAAGTTGCATGGAGTCTGAGAACATCTCTTGTCTCTCCTCAATATCGAGGTCATTGACAAGATCTTGTAGATGAGATGGGGTAGCAGAGCGCTGTTGACATGGATGGAGTCAACTTCAGCAGGGACCAAAGCAAGAGGGTCAAGAGAATAAGAATTATTAGATAGAGAGGAGGAGATGAGCCAGCATGCCTTTTGGAATCAGCTTTTGCTCTTAAGTTTTGAGCAAGGGCTCTCTCTTCAAATTGAAGAGTGCCATAAAGTGATTCCAAGTCATGCATCTTAAGTTGCTTGGTGGTGCGAAGAATCTGTCTTAGACCTTGCCATTTAATTGGAAGGCTGTCAATGAACTTGTGGCATACTTCAAGCATATCATGCTCTATGCCAGCATTAGTCATATCATTCAACAGACATTTGAAGCGATTGTAAGTGCCATCCGATTCTCATTTGGAAGAGAGAAGAATCCTTCATAGGCGCGCTTCAGATCAATCTTTTTAGTGGCAAGGACATTTTCTATACCATCGAATCTGGTACAAAGATTGTCCCATACCTTCTTAGCAGAGGAAAGCTTGGTGACAGATTTCATAATGTCATCAGGAAGGGTATTTATAATGAGATTTCTTAACCTAGCATCTAGATTAACAAGCCTACGCTCGTCATCTGTCCATTGTACTTCAGGCTTAATAAGCTCAGTGACGATCTCAGGAGCATCAGTGGTGGCTCCTGGTGTCCTGGTAACCAGAATCGGTACATAAGGACCTTTGGTTAGATGGTCAATAGGTAAGGTTCAACTCCTACAATATGTAGAAGCATTCTTTCCTTCCAAGATCCAAATCATGAGATTCGAATCTTGGAGGGATGGAAATATACCCAAGTCTCTGGTATTAACCAGAGTAGGAACTGCAGTCATAGAGAAAGATTTTAAGAACTAAAATAAGAAAAAGTTTTACATGCAGAAAAAGTAAAGAAAAGATCTTGCAAACTTTTACTCAGATCAGATTCGGTGTGTCGAACCACCGCTCTGATACCAACTGAAAGTCCCAAGTTTGCAACAATCAAAACAGATTAACTAAAAGATATATGATAAGAAAGTAAACACGTTTAACTATATGTATATTAATTAAACAGTGAATACATGGTTGGTTTACAAAGAAGAAAAAATGAAAAATACTTGTTAAGTTTTTGACACACAAAAACTTAAACGTTCTACAATAAGAAACACGCACAAAGTGACAATTGTAGAATTACACCAACAAGAGTTGCGGCTAGGTTAAGTGTAACATTCGTGTTTTTTTTACTTAATTGACTTGTAACTAAATGATATTTGAAAATGAGCGAATTGTTAGTTTACATGAATTATCGAACGCTTTGTTGCATAGTAACGTAATGTGAAGTCTAATTGTGTAAACGGTCTCTTGTTAGCATTTAAATGGTTAACGTTTAGCTATTTGTCGAATTTAGCGGAGCGGGAGCCCAAAAATGGACTCCCTAGGCCGGCCTCACCCCAGCCCCATATCTCCACACTTCATTTCTTCCCTTATCTTTCCTTACCCACCTCTTTCTCTCCCTCATTACTCCTTTCCCCTCTCTTTCAACCACCACCTCTAATCTTCATAAATTCAATATTTAATTTCACCAAATACTTGTATTTTTATATCAAATAACTAAATCTAGTAACAATAACAACAATAATCTTTACTCTTCAAAGAAATCAAGATTTAAAGGTGTTCATCCAAGTTTTGCCCTAAACCCGAATTTAGAAAATTTCGACTTCTTGGTAAGTTAAATTCGTCTTAAATCCTTTCTTTTATGTTTATAACGTCATTACTAGTCATATCTAAGAAACCCTTGGTCAAAATTGGGCTAAACTTGAAATGGGTTCAATTAGGGTTTCATTAGGGTTAGTTTGGGTCAAGAACGATTTGGACAAGTAATTGTGTTAAAGGATTGAATTTGTTTGATGAAACATGTTTGTTTATACTCAATGATGTTTGTTTAAGCCTAAAAATGAACCTTGAAGCACCACAAATCGATTTGGATGTCAAAAATTGAGTTTGGTTCGTGTTTGGCATGTTTGGAACTGATCTGGGCATCGGTGCGTCGCACCTCCTCCTTGGTGCGCCGCACCAAAGTATAGTTGAGGTTTCTGGGCAAAAATGCGCCGCACCCCTCACTTGGTGCGCCGCACCTGCATTTTGGTGCGTCGCACCTATCCTCCAGAAACTCGCTTACCTTGTTTCGATCGTAACTTTTGATCCGTAAGTCCGTTTTAGGTGTATGACCTATCGTTAGAATCGCATGAGAGTCTAGTTTCTCTTAGTATCATCCTTTTTATGAGAAGCTATCACCATTTTTTCCCGAGTCCCTCGTTTCTCCAATCGTGTATCCGACGTCCAACCTTGGGGTGTCTTGTAATGACCTAGGGTGACTTATAATGTAACGTAATCCATAATGTGATGATTTAATGTGATATAATAGGTTTGTGACCGTGTGCTCCCCGCTTATTCGCTTAGTCACTTCTACCAACGCTTAAAGCAAAGGTGAGTTTCGTAGCCCCTACGTTTACGTTATTTGGGGTGGAAAGTGTACTCGTTTGTTAAATGCTTGTTTTGATATGCTTGATTATGATATTAACGAGATGATGTTACTTACCTTGTTTGCTTGTTCACGGGATTGCATGTTTATGATTACGCATGTTTCATCAGGTAAGTCGTCCTGTTTTATTACGCATTATTTCGTCATGTACGTCGTGCCAGAATTTATTTTTGTAAAACGCATTGTTTATCATGTAAGTTGTGCCGGTTACTACGCATTATTCATTATGGAGTCGTGTCAGGA